>NC_138094.1:37065021-37264560 GCF_964212035.1 Myotis nattereri | reverse complement strand
CCAGAAATAATGTGTAATCCCAGAACCCCGTAACCCACTCGAGATCACCATTAAATTAATGTTCACCACGAACACCTATCCTAATTGCCCTGAGAATGAGGACCTTGCTAAGATATACGCTTTCAGTGCTAAAACAGGGAAAATTCTGGAAAAATGGCAAGAGTCGGTCACAGTGCAGTTTTTTCAGTGCTTCTGCCAGACTGATGGAGACGTCCAAACAGTTCTTGGCATTGTAGATACACAGCAGAAATACAAATTTGCCAGGTAGAAACTCATCGACGTATCGCTGACCCCTTGAGGGTCCTTGCAAAGAGGGCACACACAGACCCGGTATCTCTTCCCTTGTGGGGGAAAAGGAGCCATTTTGGAAAGAGGCTAGGTGATAGGGAGACAGGCATTGTCAGAACTGCCTCCAGATTAGGAGTCCATTGCTCTAAGGGAGAGGACATTCTCCGTAAAAGAGTTGCAACTCCAGACCTTTACTGCTCATCCTCCTTGGATATGGTGTCACAATGAGGTATCCCAAAAGACTGAGAGCACCTGACTCTCCTCAGTCCCTCAGCAACACAGTCCCCTTTTCTCAGGTGCTCTTCTTTCAGCAACGGGCCCAGAGAGGGACCACCCACTGAGGAGGGCCATCCTGCCAAGAGAGCCTGGGCACACAGAACTGAAGTGGGCAACAGTAGAAGAAAATCCATCTCTGGCGCTCTGCTCTGCGGTAGAGATGAAAGCACTTAAAGTGGAGATTCTCCTGAGAACGGTAAAATGGCCCCATGCATGCTCGCCCTCTTCTCCCCATGACTGCAGTTGAAGAGGTGGAAAGAGTTGCATGTTCTGGGACTCTGACACACAGGTAAAGAGGAAACCGTCACTGTTCTAAAAGAATAAGCTAGAGAGACGGTTTGCGTGCCATGGTGAGAGAGGCTCCTGCAATGTTTCTCCAGCCCATTGTGAATGAAGGCTGTGGAAGCATCTTCAGGGCACGAAGGGAGCCTGTGAGCACAGGGCCAGTTGAGTTCCCACTGTCCCATGAGCTGGCTCCACTGTGTAAAGAGTGTCACTCCTTGTGTGTGAGCAACAGTAATGATCAGCCTTGTCCTCCAACTGCAGCCCAATCATGGTCAGCATGGCTGTGTTGCCAGACTTGGGGCCAGAGAAGTGCTCAGGGATTCCTGAGGGCCAGTGTGACCCTATAAATCAGGAGGTTAGGGGCCATGTCAGAGACATAAACGGTACCAGGAGACATAAATGTAACACCCAGTGCCATCACTTCTTCCAGCAAGCAGATGGTGACCTACTTTCCAGGTGTGCCGGACAAGGCACAGGACCCTGAGGGCAGACAAGGACAAAGGACCCTGAAAACACCAAGAACACAATCTCGCGAACCAACCTGAGAAAATGGGAATAGTATGAGTGTTTCTTCTTACTCAGGAAACACGGAGACCTGGTGACTGGATCCAACCTCAGATGCCCCTGTCTTTCCTCCTGTGGGCATCAACATGGTACTTGACTGAGGAATTGAGGACTTCCCTCATGTGACATTGGGAGGAAAGTGCGGACAGTGACTGAGGTTGTCTAGGAAAACACCCAATCGCTTGGTTACTCCAGAACCATGGACAAATCTGGACTCTTTTACTCTTTCTCAGCCATTTCCTTGACACTCTCAGTTGCAATGAGTCCTCATGCCCCCCTTGTCCCAATCTGCATAGTGTCTGATGCTCGGGCCCCTTTATTGACACTTCCAGAAGTAGAAATATTGGGAAGTTGAAATGTTGGGACACAGCAGACACAGGGCATACCCCTCTGTGGCAGACACAGACTCAAGAGAATCTCCTGTTAAACACCAGTGAGGACTTCATACAGGTCAGGGGTAAACCACAGCAAACTTCCTCCCCATATGAGGACAGCGGTGCCCCCTGATGGCCTAAGATGATACAACCTGAGAGTCAGAGAAGGCAGCTGAGAGGGAGGTGGCAAACTCTGCTCGGTCTGCTTCTCTTACTCTTTCAAGTCCAATCAAGCTCAGTACCTGGCCCCTCGATAACTCCTACATGCATCTGAGCCCAGTTACCTTTGTATCCCACTTCTTTCGCATGGGATGTCACCGGCCACAGGAGGTGGACCAGACCCTCCCCTTGTGACCATTTTGCTGGTTTCTAAGTAGTTTTGGCAGAGGGTTAGTGCTCCTGAGGTAGCTCTTTGCCTTGCCTGAGGAGACATTAGACGTTGAGTAAAATCAATTGCAGGACGGCAAGTGGGTGAAAAGAAAATGGGATCAAGGGAAAACAGAATGACTTCCCACAAAGTTGAAGGTCACAATACCCATGATGGAGAGAGCTCAGTAGGATTGATTGCCACTGAGAGGAAAACAGGAAGTGGGATCCTGAGTTTGAGATTCGGGGAGGTGACTTGGCAAGAAACCTAACCCCAGGTCTTCTCCTAAGAGTGTGGCAGGATCTCAAATGGGACACACCATGTTCTTCACTGTACCCCCTACATGATCCACTGGGAATCCTCACCTCTGAGCCATGTGAATTCTGGTGGAAAAATCTGCCTCATGCACAGAGAGATGGTTGGCGGGGTGTATTCTTCTGGAAAGAGTTGGATTTGGAGAACAGACAAGTCAGAACCGAGTGGTCCTTGCCAGATTGACATGGCACTATACTCAGGTAATGACTGGAAGTCCTATGGATCAAGATGCTCCCACAAAGCTAGAGCACAAAGTTTGTATTATTGTTCATACCACAGCACAGACATTCTGAAGAGCAAAGGGTGGTGACACCTTGGCTAAGGGAGGTCAGACATCTGTGATGGAGTAGAGCCGTGTAAATTGGATATGTTAGGCGGTGACAATATTCTATGTGATACCATGCATTCAGTGTCAGTGCCTAAACCTGTATGTGCTCCATTAAGTCAGTTTCCACAGTAATGTCTTTGGTGTGAGATAACAGTGAAATGGTACTAATCCCTGACCTGTTCTTAAATCCATCAGCTGGACCTGTGGACCACGTAGACTGAATCCTCATCTCCTGGGAAAAGTGTGGGAAGCCCTAGGCACATTCCAGTTATCCTCATCCTTCCTGCAGGAAGCAGACCTCTGACCTTCATGGAGTTGCACCTTGTCCTCGTTCATTGCGCCTTGTTCTGTCAGGACCACCGGGACCCAGGGCCAGTGCTGCAGGAGTAACCACTCTCATTTAACACCATCCTCTACCCGTGTGCCCACATGATAACACGTGACGTAGACATGCTAAGCATGATGGCTGCCAGAGCAGGCAAAAGGACCACTTGCAAAAATAGTTAATAACCAATAGAGCTAAACAAATACATTTAAACACACTAATATTCATTCCCAAACCCATACTTTCAGGTCAAAGAAATATAATAATTTCCTTTCAGAATGCCAACTAGGGAGAAAGATGAAACATCCGGAAATAGTACATGATAAAGAGAGAGGCACCTGACGCGGAGGTTCTGTGACACATGAAAGGTCATGCTCTGTGGTGCTGAGTCTCTGACTGAATCTTATGGGAGAAGAGTGATGGGTACATTGGCCATAGTGACACCTAAAGCACTTCTAATCCCTTCCATCAAAAATGACCCTTCTTCCACATCCAATAAAAATTAAACAGGTGTCCAATGGTGTTACTTGAGAAATGCAGGGACCATGTCTCCCATCTGAGACCCCAAATACCCAGGGAACAGTGTGCTTCTTATTCCAGCAAGGTCTCATCAGAGAGACCCTGAGCACCCAACAGCTTGTCCTGGTTCTCCTGGTAATAGTCCCTCTTATGAAATAGTGACTACCTTCTTAAAAGGAAATGGTGGTCCGCCTTTGAGGAGAAACACTAGAAGGGCCAGTGGGGGCTCCCACAGTCCTATGAACATCGAAATAACATGCAACCTATGGGCTTTGCTGTACAATCAGGAGCCACAACCAATCTCAGATGCCACGGTGGAGGGTCAGCAGAGCCATTACTCTCTGGTTCGTACTGGTGTCCAGCATAGCGACATTGCTCGTCCCCCGCACACACACACACACACACACACACAAACAAACACACACACCCTACAGGCAGGCTCACCCCTCTGACCAGCTTTACACAGATGTGGGGCTGTGACTCAGGATCTTCTCCACATCTTCATTAGAGGGACCCTTTCCCACTGCGCTGTGACACAACTGGAGAGGGTCCACATGCGTCACTGTTGCAGCTTGGACGATTAAAGCATGATGGTAAACAAAGCAGTACTTGGGAAAATGTCACCAAGTGACCTAAGTGGAGAAAATTATAGAAAAGACTTAGCTTCCAGGTAGGGTGATCATCCATGTCATTTCTAAGAGCTGACATCTGCAGGGCTGGAAGTCAGAGATGGCTTACAGCCTTTGGATCATGAGGTCACACACCAGGGCTTGTGGCACCTTGGCCCAGCTTCCTTCAACAGTCCTGAACTTCTTGGCCTGATAGTTATGTGTACTTGTACTGTTTGATGCATTTTAACTGGGATTATCACTGGAAATGTGTTGCAGCATCACAGAAATCTTTGGGGACCCCTGAGGAATGGGGCCACCTACCACAGATTCTGCAAGATCCAAGCAGCCATGGGCTGCTTTTAGAAGCATCCTTTAGATTCCTGAGTGCAGAGGTGATTCTGAGAGGACACAGAACCTTTCACTCAAAACCCAGCCTCAAACCTTCCTAGGTTCTGGGAAGTATTGGGAGCATAAAAAGACAGAAAATCAAATTGGAAGGAGAGGAGAAAGGAAGAGAAGGAAATAAATTTTTTTTTCCTTTATTCTCATTCCCACTTCATTCTTGGAGATCTGAATCCAGGTGGTCTGCACAGGTATGAGAGGCTAAGGGATTTAAAGTGGGGATTTCCCAGACGATTGTGGGAAACCTACCCAATAAGCACATGAGGGGCCTCCTTGTGGCTGTTACAATGAAAGGTTGAATGAGTGGTCATCTGGATGCACAAAACACAAGTAAAGACAAGAAGCCAGTAACAGAGAGTTTGCTTTGGGATTGTGTGTGAGAGAGGACCCTATCTGAAGAAAACAAGCTGTGCTCTCAATGCTTTGTGAGAGGAGGAAGGACAGAGAGAGGATGAATTTTCCTCAGGGCCATGTTGCATGAGCCCCTGCTCGGGGTGGGGAAGAATCTTCAGAGCAAGGAGGGAGCCTGTGATCCCAGGGCAGGTGTTGGTCTCACGTTCCCACAAACAAGCACCACTGTGGATTGTCGAGTGAGACTCCCTCCACGTTCTGCGTGGAGTAGGGTTCGGTATCTGAAAGAGGAGCTGCACAGCAAATGAGAGAAAAAGACGCGAGATAATTTTGCAATATTGGGGGACCTGGCGGCAAGTCCTGAAGGACCTCCTCCTTGCTCAGGCCACTCCCATCTTTTATTGATCTGGAGTAGCCCTTAGGGTAAGGAGGTTTCAATGACACACAGATCAGCAGAAAATTTCCACGAAAAGACAAAGTATCTGATTAGCCCATCAATAGATTTCCGGGAGTATCTGAATAACAATAATCGACAAGGATCTACATAAGTATCTAAGGAATTAAGGGAACTAAGGTGGCGATGCTTCAACTATTATTACCTAAATTAACTGAGTGGTTCCTAGATTAACTGGGTGGTGCACAGCCCTGACCTCTGCTAGGACTTTCAAGCCCTGACCTTTACTAGGACTTTCAAGGGCTACTAGCTTTTGGGGGGTCTCTGTCTAAACTCAGCTAGTGAAGACAATGAATGGACTCCGGCATCTCCCCCTTATTTTTTCTTTAAAAATTAATCAAGTCCCAATTTCAATGTCCAAAAGTTCTGATTCCATGTTTCAATGTCCGACAGTTCATGTGTACATGCCAGCAATGAAATGTTGGTTCTGGATGGTGGAAAATGCAGGTCCGGTCCTTTCTGGTCTGGTCCTGGTCACCCTGCAGCGACGCACAGCTGCTGACTGCTAGCATGCCAAGGCGTCTTCCACCATCTCCATCTCTGAACTGTCTCTTCTGTCTTTGTGGCTGGCTTTCTGGGATCTGTTGTTACAGGAATCCACATGGTCTTGTAGCTGTTCTCTGAAAGTATACAAACATATTCTCGACCAAAGGTTAAAGGAAAAAAAAAAACCTTACTTGGGGTCTTTTCTTTAAAATGATCTTTCCCTGGCTTACCCTGGCATAATGTGTGTTTTTTCTCGGTGTCTCACTGTTAGCATTATAAACGAAAAAATTTTTTCTCTAAATGTAATTTAGCTACAGGATATATTTCCTTACATGGCATTTTTCCACTGTATTTTTTCACTATCCTTCTTTTTTTGATTTAATTAAGAGGCTTCTTGGAAACTTTATAATGCAGTCTAGATAGCTTTAAATATTAATTTTTTCACACAAAAAATGAACTTGAACATGATTTAGGTTCATAGCATGTTTACCACGAAATGAAAATTTCCGTTAATACTTTTTGAATAATTACTTATTTCAAATTAGCCAAGTTTAATTTGAAAACTTGACTTGAATTAATTTGAAAACTATTTTGCTGTCAAACTTAATATTTTAACAGTAATCTTAATTTACACTGTAAATATTAATGAAAAGGATCACTTTACATCCTTGTGAAGGCCCAAGCATTCCTGTTGTTAGGCTAGATTTAGACATAGGGTCTGTTAGCCAAGCCTCCGTTTTTCTGGGTGCTGATTTCAGCTGGACCAAATCTCTTCTGTTATTTGGTTCCTGATCTGCGCTGGGCATGGGAAGCAAGAAGCAGCCATGGGGACAGGAGACCTTCCTCAGAAGGGGCGAGTGTTCAAGCCCCTGTACCATTGCGGGGGGTGAGGATCTGTGCCCCACCTTTGTTGCACCCCAAGTTTTCTCCTACTGGCCCTGGACTGTGCCTATCTTAGGTCGCCCCACCCTGTGGGGTCTTAGCCGTCGTTGACTACCAGCCATCTCTGGGCCAAGTAGGGTGATGTGAGGTTCAGTTCTGTCTCCTTGATAGCCTATGTCCCTCTGGCCTCCATGCCCAGCAACTGCCTTTGGATCCCCTGGCCTGCTGGCGGGGTCCCGGCATTGATCATAGGGAACCCAGGTTTCTTCTCCAGAGAGGGCCCAGCTTACGCCATTGGGCAAGAGACAGATCCATGGTACCAGCTTTTCATGATCTCAGCTTGAACAGAGAGCTCAGACAACAGCTGTAGACAATTGGAATCCTTTTGGCAAACAAAAGGTCAAGAGAGGTCAATACAGAATGCTTAAGTGCCTTCCCAGGAGGGAATAAATCCCTTCATGTAAAGCATTCAAATTCATTTGTAAATTTGTTTGGGATAAATGCATAATATACTGTTGTAAAGCATCAAAAATTATTAATAAAACTTTGTAGAATAATACCATGCAAGAATATTCTCTGCTCTAGGTCATGACAACTTAAATTTCAAACTCAAGGTTTGGAATGAGGAACCTAGTTAAAGAAAAAGAAGATGAAGAGATTTACAGAAGCAGAGACAATATGCTCTCTAAATTACAGTTCTGGGTCTCCAGAGCACTGAGTTGACATATTAACTGGAGCCCCCTGACCTTGGGATAGCTACGCTGTCCTTCCCAGGTAAAGGAAAAATGTGCCTTCTAAGACCAGTATGAAACTATTTTTTACCTGAAATGATTATTACCATACTTCACTTTACCGTGCCCCAGGTGGTCTCTGGGCTGTTCCTTTTATTCTGACACCAATGTAGCTCCATAGGTGTCTTTCCATCAGCATCACAAGTGAAAAATTTTAGAGTAATTAAAGCTAGGTGCAGCCTACCTGTAGGTGATTTCACCATCATCCCCCTTTTTTGTTTTTCAAGTTGGGATTTTTAAAAGCTGATGAGACTCTGAAGCCTCTTTTAATAAAGCAACCAATTGATCAGCATGTGCATTTCCCTTAGTTAATGGGCTAGGTATTATGCGGTGAGCCCTGATGTGGGTGATATAAAAAGGGTATTTTCTCTGCTGCACAATCTGTTGAACTTGCTTAAATCGTAAGAATAAACTTTGGTCACTAAACCATTTCAACCGGGCAGTTTCAATTCTACTTACTAGGCCCGAAGCATAAGAGGAATCAGAAATTATGTTAACAGGCTGTTGGAAATCTTGCAACGCAGCCTTAGTAGCTTTTAATTCAATTCTTTGCACAGAAGTATGACTGGTCAGTATGACTCGGTCAGAATTTATAGTATGATAGGCAGCTTTCCCATTAGATGACCCATCAGTAAAAACAGTTAAAGCTCCAGGAATTGGTTCCTGTAAAATATTTTTTGGTATAATGATGGAGGTCTTATATAAAAATTGTAGTAGTTTATATTTAAATAGGTGACAGCTAAGTTCCCCTGAATATCCACTTAGCCCAATTTGCCAATTTTAAGTCAGTTTGAAATAACATTTATTCTTTTAACTTTACTTGTCCTAAGTTATGGACAGAAAATGACATTAATTAAATTTCTGGTATTAGTCTTTGGGTAAATTTACGTAAACTTTGTTTAAGGAGGCAAAACACAAATTATTTAATTTAGCTTATGTACACAGGCCCAATATATTGATTTTTAATTTTAGTTAGACATCTGAAGGAAACCTCTTTTTATTTCCTTCCCAACAGCTTTCTTTCTCACACAGCAACAAATGTAAGGAACATGGTTGCCTTTTGAGATTTTAACAAATACTGTCGCAAAGCTATATATTTCAAGTGATTTTTCATTTATGGTGACTAATTATTGTCAGATTTAGTATTTTAACAACAATCTGTAAATGGTAGCAATTATATTTTTTAAAGAATATACTCTTTGGCTTATTTGCATATACAGAGGGATCATGGGAAGCCTTCAGTAACTTTTTAGAAGAATTTTACTTTACTAGGATTCAATTGCTTACAAAGATTAGTAAATTTAGTAAAGTTTTATTTTGATACATGAGATGCAAACGCTGCTTCACATCCAGCCGAATTTAAAATGCAGTGGTGAGGAGCTTTTAAATAAAAGACATTGCTAGTTTAAAGAAAGACTTTGCTACTAATAAATCAATTCTTTCTTTTATTTGGCAGAAATTCCTTATGCAACCAAGCATATTATATTTTGAAATATTGCACTCGGAAAAACTTCCAAATACATATCTAATTAAAACATTTTCAACACTTTTTAAACAGTTCTCAACATAATAGGATCTAGTCTTGACCATGGAATCAATTACTCTTAATTTGTTTATGATATATGCATAACTGTGGTTCTACTGAGAATTTAAGATATCTTTTAAAACTGTATCTACAAGCCTTTTAAGAAATATGAGCTCTATTGTTGGCCCTTATAAAGCCAACTGCTTAAAACACTGGTCTATCATACCACTGAAATTATATTAAGACCATGATTGCTAATTTGTTAAGCATTAAAAATATCTTCTTAAAAATAGTATTAAATAAATCCGCGAGGCAAGCACACTTTCTGCCCCATCAGCATTTCTGTAGTAAAACTCCGCCTTAAAACTCCACCCCTGAAATCACATCCTGCCTCAGTGAGCAGACACTCCTTTAGTGATTGGCTAAGTCACAGGGAGGGGCCTTTGTTGTTCCAAGATGGCGGCCTCCAGGGGCGGGGCAGGCCATGCGGCCAACATGGCGGCTGCCAAGTCAGGCAGCCAACATTGTGGCTGTCTACACTGTTGTCTGACAGAAGAGATGATTTCCTTATTCTCACAATAAACAAGGGAAGAGCAAACCAAAATCCCTAAAAGGGAGATGGCCAACATTATATTGTAGACAAGTAGAAATCTCATTAGCTGTTTATGCCTTTTATAATTATCTTAAAGAATATTAATCAAATTTAAACTGGTTTTTGTATTAAAAATTTTCAGTTGAGATCTTAAAAATTAATCCTCTTTTTTAAAATCAGACCAAGAAGTAACATAGTTTGAATTCCTAATCATTTAAGAGAAAACACATTCTATTTTTTCAAAAGCAAGTTATACATTAGATATTTAATTAATTTTTCCTGATTCAATTTGCATTTTAAATTTTCAGAGCTTTAAATCTTAGGTGGCAAATTAAATACTTGGCATTTTTCAAATCAATACTTTCACATTTAAGGATACATTTCAAATAAAATATAAGGCATTTTCAATTAATAGATTAACTTCTATCTTCTAGACTTCATAATAGGCACACTCAGATCAACATTTCAGTATTATAAATCTCAATACTTTTAGATGATTTGAACTTAAAAGTTTTAAGTTTCCAGCCAATAAGCCTGGCATAGCTGCTTAATTTCAAAATGGTCACAATTTTCCTGCTGGGGAAGTCAAGAAGCAAAACCATAGCTATTCACATGTAAACTTGACTAGCAACTTCCTGGTGGTACTTGCCTCAGGGCGGGAGATTTCAAAAGAGCTACTTTAAATCGCCTTGGGAAACCTGTCTGCATTTCTTTCTCAGGTTCATCTCTGCCATTTTTAAGGCCAAAACAGTCTCGGGTTTTTATTCTGTACACAGCAAAAGGTCAAGTTCAGCTCAAAACTATGCGCACTCGTTTTTAAGCTGGCCTTTTCCCTTTACATGTGCACAGAAATCCTGGATGCATTTATGAATTAGTAAAAGCTATTCAATTACAAGAAGGACTTTAATTTTAGAATAATTAAGGAGGGGGCGTCCCATCTGGGTCACCACGTGCTCCCTTTTCCTTTCCACCACATCTTGCTTTGGGGGAAGTTTCAGCAAATGACTCAGATGGCGTATTTGTCCCCAAAGTCATGCTTAATAGAAAAAGACATTTTAAATTGTTTCCCTATTTTGCTTTCTAAAGTCATGGCTAGCACCCAAGGTTATCTTAGCCAAAGTTTGGTTGTCATAAGATGTTCTCCGGTAATTTTTAAATAAAACATTGAGTAATCTCATTGTGGGAGAGCTTTGGACTTTAGATTCCAAATACAAATTAAGATTTTAATTTGAACAAGAAACCACATTGATGTGACCATGGCACCCTTTTTTCAGCCTGATTTTAAGGAGTGCCTTTTAATATTCCAATTTCGTTATAATTTGGCCTTTTTGCACAGGTGATTCTATTAACAGAGAATTAAACATTTCAGGATTAGGACATGGAGGTGGAGGGAGCCATGAAGGCCATTCCTCCCATTTTTTCTTTAATTTCTGCTCCCGTTAAGGAGTGGAGGGTGCAAGGGGATGAGATTTATCCTCCTTGACCTCTCCTAAAGCCTCTAGGAAATGAAATGCCGTGTTCCACAAGGGGAAACAATTTTGGGCAAGTTCTGATTAACTTTTTGGCAAACTTTTCAGAACCGATGTCTTTCTTTTTAAAAAACCAAATATACCTTTTTAAAGCCGAATCTACTTCTTTAAAGCCAAATCCTGCCCCGTTGGTTAGCCTGGTTGAGAAAACGTTCCCAGTTTACTTACAGACCGGGGTTCTGTAGCTGATCCTGGGCATTGCATGTGGTGGAATCCCCCTCACCCTTTTTCGTTGAGGTTTCCACACCATTTTGGTGAAAACTTCCTTTTCTCGCTCCAGCAAGAACTGCATTTCCAGATTACCCATCCGGTGCCAGATGTCGAGTGAGACTCCCTCCACGTTCTGCGTGGAGTAGGGTTCGGTATCTGAAAGAGAAGCCACACAGCAAATGAGAGAAAAAGACGCGAGATAATTTTGCAATATTGGGGGACCAGGCGGCAAGTCCCGAAGGACTTCCACCTTGCTCAGGCCGCTCCAATCTTTTATTGATCTGGAGTAGCCCTTAGGGTAAGGAGGTTTCAATGACACACAGATCAGCAGAAAATTTCCAGGAAAAGACAAAGTATCTGATTAGCCCATCAATAGATTTCCGGGAGAATCTGATTAACAATAATCAACAAGGATCTACATAAGTATCTAAGGAATTAAGGGAACTAAGGTGGGGATGCTTCAACTATTATTACCTAAATTAACTGAGTGGTTCCTAGATTAACTGGGTGGTGCACAGCCCTGACCTTTGCTAGGACTTTCAAGCCCTGACCTTTACTAGGACTTTCAAGGGCTACTAGTTTTTGGGGGGGTCTCTGTCTAAACTCAGCTAGTGAAGACAATGAATGGACTCCGGCAGTGGGTAGTGCCATGGCTCATGTGAAGAACAACAGTACTAATCAGCCACATGATGTAATGGCAGCCCAGGCCTGGGCAGTGTAGCTCTTTTTCCACATTTTTATCAAGAGAATAAATAAGGGATCACTGATGGCCATTTTTGGATTTTATAAACCAGCAGTTTAGGGCCATGCCGGGTCATTCTTTTTACCAGGAGACATGATCATAACAACTAAAATCATCGCTGTGTCTGGCACAGGTGGAGGAGACTGCCTGTCCCAGAGCCCTGGACACTGAGTGAGGCTGAGTCAGGGCAGACTGGGCCCAGGACCCTGAAAACAGCAAAAGCACTCACTGGTGGGTGCAGTGCTGGGGACCTGGTGAGCCTGAAGAGGAGGCAAAGAATCAGGCCAAGGTGAACCCACGGTCCCTTCCACAGAGGCCTCACCTGGGCCCTGAGTGAGGCCGGTGAGCAGGAGCAGAGGCCAGGTCATGGTGGAGCTACAGCAACAATGCTGCCTTCTGACACCCCAAGCCTGAGCCTGGCTCCACACACTTCTCTTATCCTCTCCCCTGCCTCAGAGGAGGGAGGGGCCTCCATGCAAATCTGCTTCCTTCACCTGCCTCAACACATTCCACTCCATACTGACCTGGAGTCTACATACACCTGCAACCCTGGAAAGAAGAGCTTTCCCAAGAATGAAGCTCTTGCCCTGGCTGGGTGGCTTAGTGGGTCACAGCATCATCCTGGTATGGCAAGGTTGGGTGTTTGATGCCTGGCCAGTGCACATACAGGAATTCATAATGAGTGCTTAGGAAATCAGAACAAAACCTCCACGTCCTTCTCTCTCCTCCCCTCTCTCCCTAAATTCAATCAGTAAATGCTTTCAAAACAGTCAAACTCTTTCATATACTCTAAGTAAGGTCAGACAGAGCCCAGGACAGCATGCAGTAATGGAGCCAGTCAAGGGATACCTACCTTTTCTCTTCGGGGAGTCCTGGTGTCTCCTGGATGAGCTATCCCAGGACTTCCCTTTGTGTGGTGTGGGCAAAGGTAAAGACAGCTCGACTGAGGCAGGATCGGGCACTCCATTTCCTGGGTGTCAATGGCAGAGCTGGGGACTGCATATTGCCATCCACTCCTTCTTATTCCCCTTAGGGAGGATGGCTCCTCTGCATGGCTCCATCCTCTGTCTTTGCAGTGGTTTTATTCTGAAGCAGAGCCCTTGAATGTATTAGCTCTTTTAAGAGATGATGTATCAGGCACAACAGTTTGGGGACCTCATGGGCTTGCAGGGAAGCAGCACTTCAACCTTAATCCCAGGACAGCATAAAGCCCAGCAAGTACCTTCCCCACATCCAGGCTCTTGTGCCCCTAGGGTCCTAAGACTATACATCCCCCTGGGGTCCCAAGACTGCATTCCTCAGGGAAGGCAGCTGAGGGGAAAGGGGCGATTCCCAGATTACTTCCTTCCCATCATCTGTCCCTTCCCACTCAGTACCAGGTTCCTTGACCCCTTCTATTTCCCGGTGAGCCCATTGCCCTTTGTCCATCAACTTCCTCTAGACTGGAAGGTGTTGCCAGCCACACCAGGTGGCCCAGATGCTATTATCAGGGCTTATTAGTATACCCCACCATAGACTAGGCACCATGGTGCTGCTTGTGAGGCAGCTCTTGGCTCAAGGCTGAGGACACATTACCTAAAAACACCGAATAGCAAGGTTGGATGAGAAACATGGTGCCAGGTGAAGACACACTGACTTCTCAAATTGTGAGGAGAAAAATATTGTACAAAGAAGCAAAGGATCTGTGGGATTGAGAAGACCCAGGGGCTTAGAATAGCAGAAGTCAAGGTGAGAGATGCGCTGGTTCCTTGTGGAGTTTCAGGGAGAGTCTGTTTCCTGGCTCCTCCAGTTGCTAGGTCGCCAGCATTCCATGGCTGTAGCAACATGACTCCAGTCTCTGCTCTGTGGTCCCATCTCCTGCTCATCTTCTGTCCCCAACTCTGCATGCACACATTCGTAATCCACTGTATTAGTCAGGGTTCTTCAGAGCAGCAAGAGGATATGAGGACTTCGCTGGTGTGATTACATAGACTGAGCAAACCCAAGATCTGCAAGCTGGGGGGCCCAGAAAAGCTGTTGGTCTAATTTGGCCTGAGACTGAGGACCTGAGAACCAGAGGAGCTGATGGTTTAAGATCCAGTGTGAGGACAGAGGCCTGTGAGATGGGATGTGCTGTCCCAACCCTACAGTGATTCATGAATATAGGGGTGAGTTCCTCCTTTTGTTCTAGTCAGGTTCTCAGTGAATTGATGCTGTGCACATAGGGAGGGTGATATCCTTTTAGGGTCCACCACTTCAAATGCTAATCTTCTCTTGAAATTAGCTCAGAGACACACCCAGAAATCATGTTTAGGTTGGGCTGCTGTCCTGTCCTGTGGGCTGTGAAACTAAGGCATACAATTAACAATCCCAGTCCCCATCTCAAAGCCTTCATCCCATCTGCAAACTCCCTTTTGCCTTATTAGGTAACATTCCCAGATCCCAGGGATTAACACCAGGATATCTTTGTGGCCTCATTACCTAGGCTCTGGAACCAGCCTTCCAGTCCTGCACAGTGACACACACACACACACACACACACACACACACACACACACACACACACACACATACACGGCTCTGAAAGGCTGTTCTCAGGATGTTTTGCACAGTGGCACATGGAGGTGTTCCAGACACAGGAGCTACCCCAAACCAACTTTTAAACAGCGTTTAAATTGACCTGGCTGTCCTTTTCTTGAAATACTTTTAATATTAATGGAAACCTGAGAGTCTGTTCCCACTGCTTAGGACTGCACACAAAGTAAGGGAAGGACCTAGAAATATCCATCAGTATAACCTTGCTCACAGTCTAGCTTCTGTAGCCTTCACTAGTGCTTCCCATTGAATTATGCCTTACCATAAACCAAAGAGGACATTTTCCTCCTACAATCAAAGACATTTTAGGCCGTCGCTTATGAATTCCCACACTGGTTCCCATGTGTTTCTTTAAGGCATTCCTTCCCTCCCATCATGGGCAAGAAGATGCTTTCCGTGTGGAGCCTGGGTGACATCCATTGGCACCTCTCAACTTTCTGCCCTTCTCTTCCTTGATGTCTAAGGAGGCACTGGGCCCAGCACCTACCTGGCATTACAGAATTGAAGGACAGATGATCAGGGTGTGACTCCACCTGAGAGAGGAGAGGCTCCCCCTGGTCCCTGTGAGGCTCTGCTCCAGGAGGGGCAAGGGGATTCCTCAAGCTGGGACTGATGGCTATACTCTGAGTTTGGGAAAATACTGACGGGAGAAGAACCGGGTACACAAGGCTCCAGAAGCACAAGCCCAACTTTGTTCAGAAGTTCCTCATAGACTCCAAATTCATGACACCTGTGGGTGGATGAATTTCTTCATGCTTTCCTCTAGGCAAATTAGGTGAATGCAGTTAGGAGGAAGTTGCTCACCAGACAAAGCCCCATGCTATCTTTTGATAGATGGGCAAAGGAGCCAATTGGGAAATATTTCATCAAGATGGAAAGGACACTGTGCCAAGCTTGGTACGAGGGCAGAGGGTAGGGCCTTGGGGAAGTCAGTTCCTTACTGTGCACAGGATTTGTCCCTCCAACTCTCCCCCAGCTCAGTCCTCATGAAATATTGACTGATTGTTGTGTCAAAGGAGACAGAGAGCCTAAAGGAAGTTCTCATCTGTGGTGTCTCTTGTGGTACGCTTCTTTTTCAAGGGGCCACCAAACTGGAGTAGGTTCCTCGTGTCCATGATGAGAGGTGAGAGGAGTTCAGAGAGAACTCCAGCCATGGAGATATAAATGTCCCTGGACACAGGGAAGCAGGAATTCAGTGAGCAGGAATCCTGGGAGCTCAGGCAGGTTTGCTCTCATTTCCCCCAGTTGCTTGAGGCACTGTGGTAAGTGCCACAAATGGGATATGAAACAATGACATCAGCCCCCTTCCAGGCTGGAGCCTAGAGATGATCACAGAGGCTGGAGTGCTGAACCGGTAGCTAGAGGAATGGTCTGAGATCCCTGAAGGCTACAAACTGACAGGCTCCATCAGAAGTTGAGAGGCAGTGGCCCTGCCTTATTGGGGCTAGGCCACCTCATTATAACCCGCACTCCTCCCCACCCAGTGTCACTGGCTCTTCTGGAGCTTCTGCTTCAGAGACCTGAATGCTGAGGGAGGTTGAGTCATGAAGAGAGAGTTCATGAACTTGAAAATGAAGACAAAGGCACAGGCAGATTGCAAGTCCAGGACCATGGCTCCAGTTGAGCCTCAATGAAATAACTGGTCACCCAAGAAACAAACTATGCCTGTGCAGTGATCAAGGGTGGTGAGGAGCACAGGGACCCAGACATGCTAGAGGCTCTCAGAGTGCCTCCTGAGCCCAGAGCTGGACAGGGCAGCCTACCCCTGGGGTTATTGGTCTCAGCAGGCTGTCCTGTGTTGGCGGTGGAGGTGGGAAGGTGTTCATGCCTATTCATTCAGAGGCCTTCTCTGAGTCTGGACTGTCTTCACTGTCCCCCCTCACTTCAGACCCCTAAAGCTAGGACCTCAAAGAGTGTCCTGCCTCCTTGGGTCCTGGCCAAGAGGGTGTGTCTGGTATATATGTTTAAAAATAAATCTGGGAGGGGCTACCCGTGGAGACATGGCCCCTGAGCAGAGTTATTCAGGGCGAAGAGCTGAGACTACAGGACCCAATAAGTGTGAGCCAAGGTTTGTTCCAAAGTTCCACAACTGTCTAAACCAGTGTTCTCAACATTCCTAATGCTGCGACCCTTTAATAAATTTCCTCATGTTGTGGTGACCCCCCACCATAAGATTATTTTCGTTGCTACTTCATAACTGTAAGTTTGCTACTGTTATGAATCGTAATGTACATATCTGATATGCAGGATGTAGTTCCATTGTTCCTGACCCAGAGGTTGACAACAGCTGGTAAACAAACATTCATGATACCTGCGCATGATTCACTTTCTCATCTATGGGTGCAAATCAAATATAAGGAGCAGTTTAGGGAGCCCGGAGCCTCACCCCACACCCCCCACACACACCCCACTTGGAGGTTTGCAGAGCCCAGAGACCTCTGCTCAGCACAAAACTTAGTGAGCCCTGGGCTGAGGTTGGGGACACTGCGGCCCAAACAAAGGTTCCCTGCTGTGTCCCTAATTGTGGCTGCAGCTGCCACACAGCCAAACAGAGCTGCAGCATCTACCCTTGCAGTGTCTCCCCTTGACCAGTGCTTGCAACATCTCCCCTGGGACCAGTTTCACCAACAGCAGCCCTCCCCACCCCTGGAAACAAGGTACCCAGCCTTGTAGTACCTCCTGTGCTGCACATAGCAGATGGTCAGGGCCTCCCTGTCCAGTACGGTAGCCACCAACCCCATGTGATGATTAAGCCCTTGAAATATATGCAGTGTACTTAAGGACCTGAGTTTTTATTTTAATCTATCAAGGTAACATATACTTTGGTTATTGTTTAGAACACCTTGAGTGTGTCAATGAATCTATTTTATCAAATGTTAGGGAATGCAAATACAGACTCAGCATTCCTGATTTAAAAAGATACAATTTAGCACTCAATCCTTAGTGAGATGGCCTGTGAGAGACATCAAACTAAGAAGACTTTGTGCAAAACTTGAAGGTAAAATACCTCATTAATATTTTTTGCCTGTTTTTTTTTTTGTTGTTGTTGTTGCTCAAAGTATTACCAAGAGTATTACATATGTCTCCTTTTTTTCCACCCACCCTTGACAATCCCCTGGCCTCCCCTACCCCCCAGTGTCTTATGTCCATTGGTTATGCTTGTATGCATGCATACAAGTCCTTTTTTTGTGGCTGCTTGGTTCTTCTAGGCCAGGCGAATAGACAAATTAACAGATAGAGATTAACAGGAGAACATCAGGGGTTAGTACATGTGCAAGAAGATTTCACATAGAATTGACGTAGCCATAAAATTATAAGCATATTGAAGCAACATTGGGTATATGACATTTTTAAAGTTTTTAAAGCAAGTTTTTTATTGATATCAGAGAGGAAGGAGTGGAAAAGAAAGGTAGGAACATTAACAATGAGAGAGAATCATTGATCCTCAGCCCTCCATGGGCACTACCCTGGGAATCCAGCCTGAAACCTGTCATGTGCCCTGACAGGAAAATGAATGCTGATGCCTGGCTCTTAGGTCCATGCTCAACCACTGAGCCAGGCCGATTGGACTATGTTCTATATATTTTGAACAAAGGAGAAAGGGGGGACATGATTTTTCAGAAGTGAGAATGGGCAATTTGCAGGTAGTTGAGGAAGAACAGAACACACGTGCCAGGAAATTTAAGAAACCATGAGACACGGGTTATCTAGCCAACTGACACCAGTCTGAACCCTCTTAGCCAACTGTTAAGAAATAAAGGAAACCAAGTTTCTGCCACCCTGAAGCTTCTTTTGGGGATATTGATTTTCAGCTGTTTATTAAGTAGCCAAAGTGTCAGAGAGCACATTTGGGCACCCCCGCACCCTCCTTCCCAAAAGAGAGAGAGGGAGATACCTTCTTCAAAAGGTTGTTGCCTTTGCCTGATTGGAGTGAAACATGGTAAACAAGAGGGCTTCAGCACATGTCTATTAGCTAGATACCCCTCCTCCCCTGTCACCATCAATCAGGAGTGTGGGAGCGTTTCCCAGACATTGTTGGTCCCAGGAGTCAGGGTTATAAATTCCAGTGGCTGCTGTGTCCAGTGCTGGAATTGGTGGCAGTTCAGCTCACCCAGCACACCTCCTAGGCCCACAGCTGGACAGGGCAGAGGCTAGGTCCAGGATGGCTGGGCCCAGGGCCTGGAGAAGAGGGGGAAATGCAGAGGAGAAGAGGGGGATGACTCAGGTGAACCTGGAGGGGAGGGAGAGGCGTCAGTACAGGCACCCACATGAACTTGCTTGGGAATGGTCACGTGTGTCCTGAGGAGAAAGAGGGGAGTAGAGCCCAGGTCATAGGGGAGACCCCGCCAGGACAAATAATTGCCAAATGCATCTAGGAAAGAGGTGGGAGAGCTAGGCTGAATATGTAGTTCCAATCTACACTAATAAAAGAGAAACATGGTAAATGGCATACGACCGCTACCCTTCCCATTTGCTAATCAGCAAGATATGCAAATTAACTGGCAGCCAACATGGCCGCCGGCAGCCAGGCAGTTGATGCGAACAGGGAGGCTTGCTTGCCCCAGCATGAGGATGCGAAGGTTCCCCATCTGCAGCTGGGGGGCTCTGAGCTCCTGAAGCAACAACTCCAAATGATACAATGTTTTAATTATAGAGGCTAAAGGATGGCGGTTAATTTGCATACTCAGGCTGCAAGCTGAGCGAAGCCATACAGCCCTGAAGCGGCAGGGCAGAGAGGCCACAGAGCCCCGGGAACAGTGGAGCAGACAGGCCTCCTGGCCAGGGATCAGGGGAGCCGCGAGGCCTCAGGACCCCTGGATCAGCAGAGCAAGAGGCTTCAGGACCCTGGGATCAGCGGAGCCCCGAGGCCTTTGGACCCCGGGATCAGCAGAGATGAGAGGTCTCAGGACCCCGGGATCAGCAGAGCAAGAGGCCTCAGGACCCCGGGATCAGCGGAGCCGAGAGGAGCCCCGGCCCTGGAATCAGCAGAGCTGAGAGGTCTCAGGACCCCGGGATCAGCAGAGCAAGATGCTTCAGGACCCCGGGATCAGCGGAGCCAAGAGGCCTCAGGACTCCGGGATCAGCGGAGCCGAGAGGCCTCCCTGTCCAGGTTATCAGTGAAGCTGAGAGGCATCCCTGCCCCTGGGATTTGCGGAGCCCAGAGGCCTCCCCGTCCAGGTTATCAGCAGAGCTGATAGACCTACTGGCCCCTGGGATTAGAGGAGCCGAGAGGCCTCCCTGTCCAGGTTATCAGCGGAGCCCAGAGGCCTCCCTGTCCAGGTTATCAGCAGAGCTGAGAGACCTCCAGGCCCCTGGGATCAGCGGAGCCGCGAGGCCTCAGGACCACAGGATCGGCGGAGCGAGAGGGGTCCTGGCCCCAGGGTCAGCGGAGCAAGGAGACCTCCCACCACCGGGATCAGCGTGACAGGGGGAGAGACCAAACCCCTGATCGTCCTGCAGCTCTGTGCATGACAGGGGGCGGCGCCCCAACTCCCCAATAGGCCCTGCTCTATGCATGACAGGAGGCGGCACCCCAACTCCCCAGTCGGCCCTGCTCTAAGCCTGTCCAGGGGCTGAACCTAGGGATTGGGCCTGCCCTCTGCCACCCGGGAGCAGGCCTAAGCCAGCAGGTCATTATCTCCCGAGGGGTCCCAGACTGCAGGAGGGCACAGGCCGGACTGAGGGATCCCCCTCTCCCCCAAGTGCACCAATTTTTGTGCACCGGGCCTCTAGTATAAAATAATAGAGTTGGTTCTTGTTTGTTTGTTTGTTTGTTTCTGCTTTTTATCTGCTCTGCTCTAGGTGACAATCCCAGATCCACTGGGGCTGAGAGCAGTCGCCTCATTTGTCCACATTCCTCCATCTATGTAGCTGGAAACCTTAAACTCTGCTAGTTCATAGGCATGGGGAACGTCTGGAGGAATGGCAGGGTAGGGACACACAAGAAGCCAGCCTCACCACCCTGCTGTTACGCTCCGCCCCCACAACCGCCCCACAGCCTATGGTGAAGAGATGCAGTGTCACCTGCATGACAGGGACACAGTGTCCTCTGCCCACTCTCCCTCTCAGATAAGGTCTCACAGTTTGCAGAGTCTGAATATTCCCCAAGTCTGAGTGAGGAAGAGAAAGGCAGCACAATGTGTCTGAGGCTGCCTGTCACTCCTTGAGCCAAGTTAAGCAGAGAGAGGTTTGAACCACACAATGAGTGTTTATCCAAGGATGCGGTCAGTATGGGGAGAGCAGTCGCTCACCCTGGAAATTCGGCTCTCAGCCTCTTCAGGAGAAGATAGCAACCTGTAGCTGCCAGCTGCAAGTGTCACATGCAAAGGGGAGGGGAGGGCCTACTATCTGCCCTTCAGGAGCTCAAAGGCTGACCACAAGGTGTCTAATCTTCCAAGACTTTAGGAACAGCTCAGCCCCTTCCTGGGATGAGATTGGAATGGTCAGGCTTCCTGAGGAAGACCACAGGAGGGGGTCAGGGTGCGGGCACAGCTGCCAAATCAAAGCCTGTCCTGTGCCCGGTATCTTTTCAAAATGCAGTTCTTTTCTGAGTAATGGGCCAAGGAGGCAGCCTATGTTTTCAGTAGAGCCTGTTTCATCCTCCAGTGTCCCATGGCCTCGTATTTATAGTTTGTAAGTAATGATTAAACAACTGCGGCTCTATTCTTATTACAAGCCCTTCCTCACTAAGAGAAGCTGATTTCCAAGGACGCCCAGGAGATGCCTCAGGCCAGCTTGGATGACAGGGCTGGGCCTCAGCTTTGCTCTTCCCCTCTCCCTCTCTCCTCACAAGCCTGACTTTTGTCTCCTAAAGAGACTATGGAAAAGCAGGCAGCAAAACCTGCCAGACTGAGCATGCCAGGCCCCCTGTGTGCCCTGGAGGCGCCACCTGAGAGGAGAACCCTGGGTTAAGGTTCAGCTAAGGGGCAGCTCTGCCAGAGCCTGAGCACCAGGCTGTGGCTGGTGCCTCCCCACCTCTCCTGAGCTTTGTTGGCCTGCTCCTCCTCAGGAGCCTCCTGCCCACTCTTCTGCTTTCAGGCCCAGGTGTGACTTTGCCAAAGGGATTTGTTGGTGAGAGGAGAACCCCTTCCTGAGGGGGGAGGAAGGCAGGGAGGCTGCCATCACCTGAAGGCTTAGGGGAGGTGAGCAGAGCAAAGGCTGGATTCCAGGCTTGTCAAAGAGCTCTGGTGACCCAAACCCCAGGGGTAGACTGAGGAGGGCACCTGTGGAGAGAGACAAAGTAATTGCATCTGGCCAGCTCTCCTCTGCCCCGGGGGTTACTAAAATGTCCCCATCCAGACAGTAGGGACAGTGGGCTAGCCAAGGGCAGGGCACTCTTTTCTAGACAGAGGGCTGCGGTGGGGTGGGAGTGGGGAGCCAAGCCTGGCCCAGGGAACAAGGTAGGTAAGTGGCAGCCACAACCACAGAGAGAAAGGGGTCCCCAGAAACACAGACCAGGGGTGGCGAGTGGGAGGTTAGCTGGGGGTCGCGGCCTCCTGTTTCTCCCTCCACTTCCGCGACCGCCCCCACCCTCATGCCTGGAAGCACAGGGTCCCCCTGACAGTCCCTCACCCTCTGCCACCCCTTGCAGCCTGGTGGGTGTGGCACAGGCGCCCCTGTCCCCACCTTCTCTGGGCCTGTTAAAACACGCCCCCCCTCCTGCCCCCTGATCTTGGTTTGTTCCTGATCTCGTGATCCCGGGAGATTTCGCCCTGGCAGGAACCAGGGCGCAGTCCCAGGAAGCTTGCCAGGCGCAGCCCCCCACCTCTTCCTTCCCGCCAGCCTCCCTGCTGTACAGGAGTCCACGTGGTGAGGAGCACGGCCTGTGGAAAAGGTAAGCACACACTCTGGGTTCTTGCTGTCTCCGGGGTTGAACATGCTGTCTCCAGGGGTGAACTTGCTCTAGTCACTGGCAACCCGCAGCCCCTCCCCAGTCGGCTTTTTCCATCTGGAAATGAGTTCCCACCTGGTTGGAGTGAAGGCCTGAGGTCCAAACCTGGCTCACTGGCGTGAGGCCTTCCGCTTGCTGCGCCAGAGTGGGAGCTCGCTGAGGGGACTTACACGCAACAATTCATGGAACTCTGGCGTTGGCCTTTATTGTGTGACCTCAGCTGGCCGAGTTTGCAGTTGACCAAGGGGGCCCGCACAGGCCCCGGCTCCAACACCCCCAGGATCTGGGTCCTCAAGTCTGTGGGCTCTCAGGCCAGCCCAGCCCTGCTCAGGGCGTGGGGGACAGAGAGGGCGCACAAAAGTGGCTGCTGGACGGTGGGAAGTGTCCGGGAGGGAGAGGTCGCTTTCCGCAGAGCACCAGGGCCGTCACTCATCATTGTCCTCTGGTTCAGCTGGTGAGAAAGCGGTGGTCAGGCTGGGAGATAAGAGGTGACTTCCACTGAGAGCGGCAGAGCCCTCTCCTGGTGTGAGTGTGCGGGTGCCTGAGTGTGCGTGAGTGTGAGTGTGTGAATTCTCACCTGATGATATGTTCCTGGGTTCCTTTTCATTCCTATTACTTATTAAGGTATTACATATGTGTTCTTATGCCCCACTCCCCCCACACCCCCACCCCCACCCCGCAAGCATGCCCTCACGCTCACCCCCTGGTGTCTGCGTCCATTGGCTAGGCTTATAGGCATGCATACAAGTCCTTTGGTTGATCTCTCCCCCTTAGCCCCACCCTCCCCTACCTTCCCTCTGAGGGTGATGGTCTGATCCATGCTTCTCTGTCTCTGGATCTGTTTTTGTTCATTGGTTTATGTTGTTCATTATAATCCACAGATGAGTGAGGTCATGTGATTTTTCTCTTTCTCGGACTCACTGACTGACTAGCTTTGCTTAGCATAATGCTGTCCAGCTCCATCCATGCTGTTGCACATGGTCAGTGCCCCTTCCTTTTTTGTGGCAGCGTACTATGCCAGTGTGTAGATGTACCACGGCTTTTTAACCCACTCATCTGCTGACCAGCACTTAGGCTGTTTCCAAACCTTAGCTATTGGAACTTGTGCTGCAGTGAACATAGAGGAGCATGCATCCTTTCAGATTGGTAATTCTAGGTTCCTGGGATATATTCCTAGAAGTGGGATCAGTGCGTCAAATGGGAGTTCCGTTTTTAGTTTTTTGAGGAAACTCCATACTCTTCTCCATAGTGGCTGCACCAGTCTGCATTCCCACCAGCAGTGAAGGAGGGTTCCTTTTTCTCCCCATCCTCACCAGCACTCGCCCTTTGTTGATTTGTTGGTGATAGCCATTCTGAGAGCTGTGAAGTAGTACCTCCTTGTCCTTTTGATTTGCATCTCTTGGGTGATCAGTGACTCTGAGCATGTTTTAATGTGTCTCTTGGCCTTCCTTTTGTCCTCTCTGGAAACGTATCTATTTAGGTCCGTTGCCCATTTTTGTGATTGGGTTGTTTATCTTCCTTTTGTTAAGTTGTATGAGTTCCCTGTAAATGTTGGAGATGAAACCCTTATCAGAGAGAACATTGGCAAATATGTTCTCCCATGCAGTGGGCTTTGTTGTTGTCTTGTTGATGGTTTCTTTTGCTATGAAGAAGCCTTTATTTTGATGTCGTCCCATTTGTTTACTTTAACTTTATTTTCCATTGCCCCAGGAGCTGCGTTGGTGAAGAGATTGCTTCAGCATATATCTGAGACTCTGCTGCCTATGGATTCCTCTATATATTTTTCTGGTTTCCAGCTTTCTGTTTAAGTCATTATCCATTTTGACCTTATTATTGTGCATGGTGAAAGTTGGTGGCCTAGTTTCATTTTCTGCATATGTCTGACCAAATTTCCCAGCACCATTTATTGAAGAGACTGTCTTAACTCCATTGTATGTTTTGGCCTCCTTTGTCAAATATTAATTGAGCTTATTGGTTTGGATTGGTTTCTGGGTTCTCTGTTTTATTGCATTGGCCTATATGTCTATTCTTGTGCCAGTGTCAGGCAGTTTTGAGAACAGTGGCTTTGTAAAACAGCTTGATATCTGGTACTGAGATCCCTCCTACTTTGCTCTTCTTTCTCAGAATCGCTGCAGCTCTTTGGGGTTTGTTTGTTTTTTAAATATATTTTATTGATTTTTTACAGAGAGTAAAGGAGAGGGATAGAGAGTTAGAAACATCAATGAGAGAAAAACATAGATCAGCCTCCTCCTGCACACCCCCTACTTGATATGTGCCCCCAACCAAGGTACATGCCCTTGATCGGAATCGAACCAGGTCCCTTTCAGTCCGGAGGCCGACGCTCTATCCACTGAGCCAAACCTGTTTGGGCTCAGGGTCTTTTTTTTCATTACAGATGGATTTTTGGAGAGATCATTCTAGGTCTGTGAAATATGCTGTTGGTGTTTTAATGCGGAGTGCATTGAACATATAGATTGCTTTGGGTAGTATAGCCATTTTAATGGGGTTGTTTCTACCAATCCATGAACAAGGTATGTCCTTCCATCTGTTTATGTCTTCCTCTGTCTCTTTTTTCAACATCTTCTAGTTTTCTGAGTGTAGGTCTTTTACGTCCTTAGCTAAATTTATTCCTAGGTGTCTTAATTTTTTTGGTGGGATGATACATAGGATTCTTTTTTTAATCTCCTTTTCTGTAAGTTCACTATTGGTGTGTAAAAATGCCATGTATTTCTTGGCGTTAATTTTGTAGTCTGCAACATTGCCAAATTCATTTACTAAGTTTATTAAATTTTTGAAGGAGTGTTTGTGGTTTTCTATGTACAGTATCATGTCATCTGCAAATAATGACAATTTACTTCTTCTTTTCCAATTTGGGAACCATTTATTTCTTTTTCTTGTGTGATCGCACTGACTAGGACTTCCAGTACTGTGTTGAACAGGCGTGATGAAAGTGGGCGTCCCTGTCTTGTTCCTGTCCTAGAGGGAAATGGTTTTTGTTTTGCACTTTGAGTATGTTGTTGGCTGTATGTTTGTCATATAAGGCTTTTATTATGTGGAAGGATGATTCTGCTGTTCCTACTTTGCTGAGTGTTTTTATCAGAAAAGGCTGTTGCACTTGGTCACATGCGTTTCCTGCACCAATTGATATGATTGTGTGGTTTTTCTCCCTCAAATAGTTTATGTGATGTTTCACGTTCATTGATTTGCAGATTTTGTACCATCCTTGCATCCCTGGAATAAATCCCACTTGGTCATGGTGTATGATCTTTCTAATGCAATGCTGAATCCAGTTTGCTGAATTTAGTTGAGGATTGCAGCATTAATGTTCATCTGGAATATTGACCTGTAAGTCACTTTCTTTGTAGTGTCTTTTTCTGGCTTTGCGATTATGGTAATGCTGGCTTCTTAAAAAGAGCTTGGAAGTATGCCATCCACTTGAAATATTTGAAATAGTGTGAGAAAGTTTGGTTTTACTTCTTCTTTGAATGTTTGGTAAAACTCCCCTGTGAAGCCATCTGGTCCAGAGCTTTTGTTTTTTGGAAGCTTTTTGATTACTGTGTCAATTTTATCAGTATTTATCGGTCTGTTCAGGATTTTTGCTTCTTCCTGATTGAGTTTTGAAAGCTTGTCTTTTTGTAGGAATGTGTCCATTTTATTGAGCTTGTCCAGTTTGTTGTAGTAGAGTTGTTCATTGTAATTTTTTACAATCCTTTGTATATCTGTGGGGTCGTTTGTTACTTCACCTCTCTCATTTCTTTTTTTGTTTTTTTTTTGGGTGCTCTCTCTTCGTTTCTTGCTGAGCATGACTAGAGGTTCATCAATGTTGTTTATTCTTTCCAAGAACCAGCTCTTGGTTTCATTGATCTTTTGTATTATTTTTTTTTCATCCCTATGTCATTTATTTCTGTTCTGACCTTACCTTTATTATCTCTTTCTTTTTGTGTACTGTGGGCTTTTTTCTCTAATGGAGAGGCACTCTGAAGCCCAGGAGAAAATAGCTTTTATTTACTTGAATACACATTTGTCCTTTAGCAAAGCAAACAGACATATCAATGGTAAAGTTTGGTAAACAATAGAAGAATTTTCATGGTAGGACGTTGCCTTCAGCCATTTTTCCCACAACAGGATAACAAAATGCTGATTTTCTGCCATGCTGAACATCAAAGTCCATTCGCCTTCTGTGGGACTTCTCCCATTGATATGTTAACTACTTTTGGTCTTTACCCCATCATTTCCCCCTTTTTGTTTTCTTAATTAATGTAGAAAGGTGAATGCCATCTTCTGGGCTCAGATTCTTTTAAGACTTGTGATTCTGCTTCTTCAGACTGGAAGAAAACATAGAAGAACAGGAAAGAGAGACAATATTGGTTATTCTAAAAAGCAAATGTAAGGAGATTCAATGAAAAGGATTGAGTTCTTTCATGTCCTTTTAAATATCGTTTTCAGGTATTTAAGGAATTTGTCCATAGTAGGCTTCTTTTTAGGCTATCAGTTCTTTATGGGTCCCTTTCCAGTCACTCTTCCCTTGTGACATGGAAGCAATGATGTTCGAGTTCTGGATGGTGGGCAAACGGTGAGAAATGACAATGCAGGTCTGACCACTTTGGGCTTTGTCAAGAGCCACCAGCACCTAGGCACAGCTGATGACTGCTAGCGTGGCAAGGCATGGTCACCATCCCCTATCTCTAGATGTTTCTCCTCTGTCTCCTCAGCATGTTGCTTGAGGCACTGCTATCTGTAGTTGGAGTAGTTTGGTCAGTTCCTCTCTCAGATTCATGTTGCAGGAATCCACACAGGCTTGGAGGAGTTTTCTGGAAATACACAAGCATATCCTTGACCAAAGATTAATAAAGGGACCCTTCCTTAAACCAGACTCGGTACCTTTCCATTTAACCAGACCATTTTGCTTTGGCTTATTCTGACACCAGTGTAATTCTAAGGGTGTCTTGCCATCAGCATTACAAGGGTAAAATTTAAAGTAATTAAGGCTTGGTGTGGTCTACTTACAAGAGATGTCTTCACTATTCCGCCACTTTTGTTTTCCAAGTTGGGATTTTAGAGCCCTTGTAGTAGATGTAACATGCAAGGAGGGCATTTCTTCATAATCTGTTTTACCGGCTGTACAATATTATGGCAGGCTGATGTAAAAGCTTGTGAAATTCTGTGACTTGTTTAATAAAATAACTAACTGACAGGCATATTCATTTCCTTTTGTTAAAGGACCAGGACTTGTTCAAATAGTATAGAAAGGCTTTGGTCATTGAGCCATTTAAATTGAGTAGTTGCAGTTCTGTTTACCAAGCCTGCAGCATAAGTAGATAAAGAGAGAATATGAAGAGGCTTTTGCAAATGCTGCAAGTCAGCCTTGATCGTTTCTAATTCGATTCTTTGCACAGAAGTATGACTGGTCTGCATGACTTGGTCTGAATTCATTGCAGTATAAGCAGCTTTACCATGAGATGAACTATCAGTAAAAACAGTGACTTCTCCAGGAATAGGTTTCTGCCTATTCCAACTATGTTCCCCTGAATATTCTTTTATTTTCATTTGCTAATTTAAATCAGTCTAAAACAAGGCTTATTTCCTATCTTCCTTTCTCATTGGGTGGGGACAGTAAATGACACTAACTGGATTTCTGCTATCAGTCTTTCAGTATATTGACATAATTTTTTTTAGGAAAGCATAATTCAAATTGTTTTCTTTTTGAGGCCTGATACATTTATTTTTATATTCAGTTTTCTAGATATTTGAAGGGAATCTCCTTCCGTTTCTTCTTCCAGAGAAAATTCTAGGCCACAGTTATGGAGTTTCTTTTAAAAGCCTTTTTCTTTCTTTTAAATAGAGCTACAAACTTGGTTTCTTTTCGGGAATACCAATAGGAGAGAGATATGCTGGCCAATGCTGTAATGCATACAGATTAAGTAAAACTATCTTTTTACTTATCGTGTCTTATTAATGGTGAGATTTAATGCTTGAATGAGTTTTTTTGTGTTTTTTTTTAAGATATTTTTATTGATTTTTAACAGAGAGGAAGGGAGAGCGATAGAGAGTTAGAAACATCAATGAGAGAGAAACATCAATCAGCTGCCTCCTGCACAGTCCCCCCGCAACCAAGGTACATGCCCTTGACAGTCTTCTTTTTTTGCTCTGGTGAGACTTCTTCTCCAGATGTCCCACATTGGGCGCCAGAATGTTGCAACCTTTTGCTGCAATGATTCAGGATCTGGGAAAGGAGCTGCACACAAATGAATACACTAGACAACACTATAAATTTAGAAGGCATTGGGGAGCCAGGCGGCGACCGTTTTCTCTTGGGGAGAGGCTCTCTGAAATGCAGCACCCATCAGCTTTCATTTACTTGGCTGTAGGTTTCTCATATATGCCCTTTAGCAAAGCAAACAGGCATATCAGTAGTAAAGTTTAATTATCAGGTTAGCAAGATTGCCTTCAGCCATTTTGCCAACAGCCGTGTAATATAATGCTGATTTTCAGCCCTGCTGAATATCAAAGTTCATGTCAAAGTTCATTAGCCCTCCATACATACACACACACACACACACACACACACACACACACACACACACACGTATACATACACACACACATACTACTGTTGGTCTTTGCCTCCAGCACTTTACTCTGAGGTTTGACAGTGTGATCAATGCTTCTTTGTGTCTGGATGTCTTGTTGTTCATCAGCTAATGTTGTTGATTATATTCCACAAATGAGTGAGATAATGTGATATTTATTGTTCTCTGACTGGCTTAATTTGCTTAGTGTAATGCTCTCCAAGTCCATCCATGCTGTTTCAAATTATAGGAGTTCATTCTTTGTTACAGCAGTAGAGTATTCCATTGTGTAGATGTTCCACAGTTTATTCATCCGTGCATCTGCTAATGGGCATTTAGACTTTTTCCAAATCTTAGCTATTGTAAATTGGGCTCGTATGAACATACAGTTGCATATATCTTTCCTGATTGGCCTTTCTCATTTCTTGGGATATATACCTAGAAGAGAGAACACTGGGTCAAAGGGGAGCTCCATTTTTAATTTTTTAAGAAATCTCTATATGGTTTTCCACAGTGGTTGCAGCAGTCTGCATTCCCACCAGCAGTGCACAAGGGTTGCTTTTTCTCTGCATCCTCACCAGCACTTGTGGTTTGTTGATATTTTTCTGACAGCTATTCTGACAGGTGTAGATGGTACCTCATTGTCGTTTTGATTTGCATCTCTTGGACTGTTCGTGCCTTTGAGCATTTTTCGTATGTCTCTTGGCCTTTTATAGGTCTCCTTTTAAAAAGTGTTAATTTAGGTCCTTTGCCCATGTTTTGATTGGATTGTTTATCTTCCTATTGTTAATTTGTGTGAGTTCCCTGAAAACTTTGGAGATTCAACACTTATCCGAGATACCATTGGCAAATATGTTCTCCCTATGCAGTGGGCTTTCTGGTTGTTTTGTTCAGGATTTTGTTTGCTGTGCAGAAGGTTTTTATTTTGACGGAGTCCACTTGTTTATTTTACCCTCTGTGTGCATTGCCTTTGGAGCTGTATCAATAAAGATACTGCGAAGACATATCTGATATATTGCTACATAGGCAATCTTATAAGTTTGTTTTATAGGTTCTCATCTGATGTTTAAGTCCTTCATCCATTTTGAGTTTATTTTTGTGAATGGTGTAAGTTGGTGGTCTAGTTTCATTATTTTGCATGTATCTTTCTAATTTTCCTAACATTTATTGAAGTGACTGTCTTGACTCCATTGTATGCTCTTGCCTCCTTTGTAAATTAATAATAGAGCGTAATGACTTGGGTCCACTTCTGGGTTCTCTGTTCTGTTTCAGTGGAGTATATGTCTTTTCTAGTGCCAGTAGCAGGCAGTTTTTAGAATGGTGCCTTTATAATAAAGCTTAATATCTGGTATTGTGAGCCCGCCAACTTTTTTCTTCTTCCTCAGACTATTTTTACTCCATTTGAATTTTTTCGAGGATTTTTTTGTGTCTGTGCAATATTCTGTTGGTATATTAATGGAGATTACAATGAATCTATAGATTGCCTTGGGTAGTATGGAGATGTTAATGAAGTTAAGTCTACCAACCCTTCAACATGGTATATGAATCCATTGGTTGATATCTTTATGTCCATTTCAATGTCCTGTAGTTTTCCAAGTGCAGTTCTTTTACTTTCTTTATGAATCAATAAAAATGTACAGTTTTTAATTATAAACCTTGTTTTCTATCAAAATTACTTCTTGCGTGAATTGTGGGACACCCTTTACTTAGGCGACTCCTGTGAAAGGGCCATTCGACCCACAAAGGGGTCGCAACCCACAGGTTGAGAACCGCTATTCTAAAATGTCAATTAAATCTAATGGATCCAGTGTGTCCTTTAGAGGCTCTGCATCCTTGTTATTTTTTCATATGGAAGATCTATCCAGTGATGTCAGAGGGGTGATAAATGTCCCTTACTGTCACTGTCCTTTTGTCACACTCTCTGTTAAAGTCTTCTAGAATTTTTGTTTGTTTTGATTTTTTGTTTGTTTGTTTGAGATATATATATTGAGGTGCTCCTATGTTGGCTGAATATATAATTACTAGAATTATATCGTCTTGTTGGTTGGTCCCTTTAGTATCATGCACTGACCTTTATGTCTCTTGTGATGGCCTTTATTTTAAAGTCTATTTTGTCTGATATGCGTATTGTTACTTTGGCCTTTTTTTTCTTTTCCATTTGCATGGAAATTTTTCCCATTCCTTCACTCTCATCCTGGGTGTGTCTTTTGTTTTGAGGTGGTGCTCCTGTAGACAGCATATACTTGCATCATGTTTCTGTATCCATTTGGCTCCACTACACCTTTAGATTGGAGCATTGACCTATTTACATTTAGGGTTATTATTCATAGGTATTTATTTCTTTCCATTTCTTTTCTGTGTGGCTAAGTTTCTGTCTCTGTTTCTCCTTCTCATTACAGCAATCTCTGTAGCATTTCTTGTAAAGCTGGCTTGGAGATGATGTACTCCTTCAGCCTTTTTCTTTCTAGGAAGCTCTGTATTTGACCGTCTATGTTGAATGAAAGAATTGCCAGATATAGTAATCTTGGTCTCAGATCCTTGCTTTCCATTAACTTGAGTACTTCATGCCATCTTCTTCTGGCCCGTAGAGTTTCTGATGAGAGATCAGGAGTCAGCCTTATGGGAACTCCTTCGTAGCTAACAGTTTTCTTTTGTCTTGCTGCCTTGAAGATTCTGTCTTTGTCTTTAATTTTTGGCATTTAAATTATGATGTGTCTGGTCACGGGTTTGTTTGGGTACTTCTTCTTTGGGGTTCTCTTTGGCTCTTGATCTTGTGTGGGATTTTCCTTTACCAGGTTAGGTAAGTGTTCTGCCATTGTTTCTTCAAAGACCTTCTCTATGCCTTTCTCCCCTCCTTCCTCTTTTGGCACACTGGCTATTCTAATACTGTTATGTAAGTGGTCCTCCTGTTTGTTTGTTTGTTTGTTTTAAATCTTAATTTTTCTGTCTTTTTTTTATTGGATGATATTTTTAACTCTGTTCTAAATCAGTGATTGGATCCTCAGCTTTCCCTAATATCTGCCTATTTCTTCTAATATGTTCTTTATTTGTATTATGTCATTTTATATCTAGGACTGTTCTTCTTTTCATAGTCACTATATCTTTTTTCATGCTGTTGAGCTCTTTTTCCTTCATAACTCTAAAGTCAGATTCAGATAAATGTCTTCTCTGTGCTTCATCTCTCTCTCTATCTGGATAAATCTCCAGTTCTCTCATTTGAGGATTGTTTATTTATTTCCTCTTTCTGGCTTTCTGTGTGGGTTTGTGGTGACAAGTTAGGTAGATCCTCTGTGCCTCTCAGTCTCTAGTGCAGAACATTGTTAAAGGATGTTTCTGACTAATTAGATCAGGCAAAGACTCAAAGCCTCCAGAGACCTCCTCTGTCTATAGACTGATAGGATTCCAACTTAACTTGCCTCCAAGGCAATGGTCCTCAGGTTATAGCAAGAGTTTTTTTCAACAGGGTGGGGCAGTTTCCTCTGTGTGGAGGTTAATTATTATTTATAATCTCTTAAGTGTCCTCAGGGCAAGGTGTTTCCCAGTAGTGTTTGTTAATTGTCTCTCCTCCAGGAAAGGCAAATGTCTGCATGGGAAAGATTTTCTCTGCTGCATGAGGAAATGACTCCTCCCAGGAAGCTTGAAGTGTCTGTCTTCTGTGCTGAAACCCTTGACTCCCCAGTTCTGGCTTTTACCCTCACAGCTCCAGTCCACTTCACCCTCCCTTTGCCAGGGCACAAGCTGTGTGGCTCCACAGGGAAATTTGTGCGCTGGCCCTTTAAGAGGATAGCTGAATTTCTAGCTGTCTCTCCCTGACAGACAGTGCCCTGCTGCTATTCACATCCACAGGTTATATGGGTACCCTCCTCAGTTCTGGTGCTCTCTGCTAGGAGGCCCAGCTTGGGGATTAGACCCAGAGTTCTCAGTGGCAGTCCTCCACAGCTGAGATATCTCTCCGAGACTTCAGTTGCTGTCTGTGGGTGTCAGGCCCGCCCCTTCAAGCCTCCTCTCCTCCTACCAGTGTCTAAGTGGCCTCCACCTTCGGTCCTCGGGTGTCAGGGTTCTCTCCTGTGAGTTTTCCATTGATTATTCAGGAAGTTGTTCTGTATTTCAGTTGGAATATCAGTTTGTTCCTGGGAGCATGTCCCTGCATCATCCATGATTCTGCCACCATTCTTTAAATATATTTTTATTTATCTCAGAGAGAAACAGAGAGCAAGTGAGAGTTAGAAACATCAGTGATGAGAGCGATTCATTGATCAGCTCCCTCCCGCAAGCCCCAGACTGGAGATTGAGCCGCCACTCAGGCAAGTGCCCTTGACCTGAATCGAAACTGGGGCCTTTCAGTATGAAGGTCGGTGATCTGTCCACTGTTCCAAACTGGCTAGGGTTCTGCCACCTTTTTCAATCTTCTTCAGAATCCCTCTGCATTGTAAAGTCCCTGCTAACATTCTTGTCCAATACGCTCCTTTTCATGTGGTTTCAGGATGGAGTTGTGCATGAAGGCCCTAATGTCCTGTGAGTGCACACTCTGAACAATAGCACCGTCAGGAAATGTGCACTGAGACATGCTCTGTAGGCATATAGTAACAGAAACCTGCCATGTCTCTTACTGTTTCTGTTTCTGTTTGGATCATGATGGAGCTCAACTAAGGCTCTTGTTTCAAGTAGGGGTAGGCAGGATATACTCTTCATTTCAACCCATATTCTTCTGAGAAACTTTGGTAGTCGTGTCCTACTCTAATATGTATTAGGCCATTCAATTATAAGGCCAGATCTATTTGTAAGGACAAGGCATTTATTTTTTTTGATTGAAAATTCTAATTAACACCCTTATATATAAAGATATAATTTGTACTTCCAACAACCATATATGTATTGAAGAAATATGGAGACCAAATAACTACATCTTAATCAACAGGATACAAGTACAGTAGTTCCTCGCGTTACATTGTTGACACGTTCCTGCAGTGTGATGTAATGCAATATTCGCGGAAGTCAGAACCCACCTACATAAGCACGTATGTCACTCACAGGGAGCACACATACACTGCAGTAATGGCGTGCAACAGTTAAAAAACAATTAAAAGAAAGATAACAATTGCTGACCTTTCTTGGGGTAAATGAATAATAAGAAAACATAAAGCACATATGTACATACGTAGAAATGCTCAAACTTTTTTTTTTTTAATAAATAAATGGGGAATGGCAACGTAACCACAAAACTTATGTACTTCGAGTCCAACGTAACCCAAGGAATGTCTGAATTATCACAACAGGCTGAAAAGTGATCAGTGTGGTTTCAGATGGCCTGTTTTTAATGAAAAGAAGGGTGGAAAGGGACACTTGAAAGAGTCAGGTATTGAAAGTTGCTAAATCAGAGCGTGCAGATAGTTGTGAAGAAATAAGGTAAAAGTGACTTATTCATATTAGTAAAGAGATGTTTTAAAGTCTAACATAGAGACCCTCACTATAAATTATGTTGTAAAATTGAAAGTATTGATAGCATCAGTGTAGTTAAGAAGAATATGCCTCTGCACTTGAATATAGACAAGCAGCCTGCCCATTTCAATTTTGGATGAGCTAGTGAGCAAAGAAAATTAGTGAAAGGCTCACTTAGGGGCATTAGTGAAAAGAATTAGCACTGAAGCATAGTACTGTTTGTGGGACATGTCGTATTTCTCATATTTTGAGGGAGATTAGTGCCCTTCATATAAGCCATTAAATAATACCGCTAAAGAGCAGTAAAATCTCAATGGCCATCATTACCAAAATTCAGCTTATACCTTTAACTTATTCAGCATTAGAAGAGAACCATGCTAAATCGGTGATAAATAATAAAATGACTAGAAGCCCAGTGAACGAAATTCAAGCACCGGTGGCGTCCCACAGCCTGGTCTGCGCCCTCACACAATCTGGGACCCCTTGGGAGATGTGGGACTGCCAGGTTAGGTCTGACACCTCCTGAGGGATGTAGCAGTGCACGAAACGGCAGGCAGCCGGGCAGGAGCCCAAGCTGGAGCCAGGTGCTCTGTTCCCGCTCATCCAGGCCCCACTCCACCTGCCACCACTGCTTCGTAGCCTTGTCACATAGGCAGCAGAGGCTCAGGCTGTCACAGCTGCACTTTCCAGCCATTAGCCCGCCTTCTGGCTGAGTGATGCTCTCGCTGTGGGAGAGCCTTGACCACCTGGGGGAAGCTCCTGTGTTGAGCGTCTGCGTCCTGGTGGTCGGTGTGCATTGTACCAACCACTCATAATGTCGCTTACGCTTTTATATATATAGATATGTGTGACCAATTTGGCATGTCCTGGCCCAATAGAATATTAGTATTCACGGATGATATCTTGCCACTATTAGAATACCAGTGGCCAGGTGCATGGATTTGTGCCCATTGAAAGGAGATTAAGTAGAAGAAATATTTTAGTACTGCTATTTGCCCTTTCTCTATAATAGCAGTGTCAACCAAATTCAGGTTGACAAGGATGATTTGAAACACATGCATGCAATTGGCGCCAGCAAGAGCTTCAAACGTATGGCACATGTACGAGTCACCTTAGCCATATAAATATGTGTGTGTGTGTGTGTGTGTGTGTGTGTGTGTGTGTGTGTGTCTTTAGATAGAGAATAAACTTGCTTAATTAGACCTGCTTTCGGATTTAGCTCAACTTTTTCCAACCCATTGAATCCCCTTAACTTCTCTTCCAGGTAATTGTCAGCAACACAGCAGTAAATGTCAACACAAAGCACATTATTATTGTAGTTCATGCGGGGAGAACAACGGGTAAAATATTTCACTGCAGCAGTGTTTGACTTCATTCAGCACAGTGAGAAAACCTGAAGTCATTTTCAAGTTCCACCATTTCTTCCTTCTTTTCAGTCAGGTCAAGATTCTAAGCTTTCAGAATCTCCGTTTTCTGGCTAATGAAGAGATAAGAGGATATCTCTGAGTTACCATCTACTTACACCAGAGCTTTGAGTGAGGGGCGGGGTTGCGCAGGGTGACACCCACTGCCCCGTCCGTGATTGGAGGAGGCTTTTGAGGAGCCCAACCAGAAACAGCAGGCTGGGCCTGGCCAGGTGCCTTCTGTACCACATGTTCACATGACCAGCGCCTGTGCATGAGCCCAGTGTGCACCCAGTCAGCACACCAGGGCCTGGTTGCATGCACCAGTGAGCAAGCACCTTGCCTGGACTCAGCAGGCTCTGCACCACCTGCTCCTTCACAGCACCAGTCTCAGAGCCATGGGGCATCCAGAGTCAGGCTGTGTTGGGAGACTGAGGGGCTCCTGGGGGCAGCGCGCTTCCTCTCAGTTCCACTAGGGGGCCTTCAGCTGCAGGGCGCCTGAGGATTCACAGGGCTCCCCAGGGCCATTGCACCAGGAAGGACAGGGCAAGCAGGATGATCCAGAAGGCTTTTAGCTTCACAAATGTGCAGGAAAGTGGTTATAGCCAGGACACAAGGACACAGGAGGTTTGGAGGAAAGCTATAGGGCTGGAGAGGGAGGATTTCATGCAGGTGAGGGAGGCTGTGATCCTGGAGCTGAGGTTGGATGCAGGCAAGAAGTTTGGCTAGATCTTGAGTGAGGGAGAGGGGAGGACTGGGTGGCTGCAGAGCAGTGTATGCAGGGAGAGGAGAGTGAGGTGCAGCAGGGAACCCAGAGTGAGGAGCAAGGGGAAGACAAGGAGGGCCTGGGGGAGGTGTTCCAGGCACAGGCTCAGTTTATCCTGTGGACCGAGGGCCTTCTGCAGGTGGTGCCATGGCAGGCCAAGTGGGCAGGTGAGGAGGTTTTCCCAGATCTGCAGGTGGCGAAGCAGGGGGAGGTGGTGAGTGAAGAGCTGAGGCTAGAGGCACAGGATCCAGGTGACCCGCAAGGGAGTGACAACCAGGAGGAGGGGTGGATGGAGGAGCAATTAATTGCAGGGGAGCAGTTTGTCCTGCAGGGGGAGGGGAAGTGCACCATGGAGGCAGTGGAACAGGTGGGAGAGGTGGAGCCTCAGTCCAAGGCCAAAGCAAATCCAGAAGAAGAGGAGCCAGTGCAGCAGGAGCAGGCCCAGTCAGGGCCCAGGGCCAAGTAAACCTGGTCCCCTCTGGAGGTGCTCCAGGCCCTTCAATTGGAGATGGAGCCCATGAACGAGCAAGCCAGCAGGGCCTTCTCTCGGCTCAGGTGCAGGACTCGGCAGAGGCTCAAGCCCTATTTCAAACGGAGAAGCCTCAATATCCGGCGCATCCCTGGGTTCTGGCTCACAGCTGTATCCTTGAGGGTAGAGGAGCAGGATCACAAGGAGCATGGGACAGTGCAGGAGAACGGTGTAAGCGGGGATGGTTCCCCTAGAAAAGAACATTGAGGACAAGCTAGGGGCAGTGTGCCCCGGTCTGGCCCAGGATCCTGGAGACACCCTCTGTCTTGTACAGGCACCAGAGAAGCATTACCAGGGGGTCCAGGGGCAGAGCTCCAAGGCAGAGGCACGCATACACCAGGGGCTGATGCCCACAGACAGGGCTGTGTTGCACGGGCTGTTCTGGGACTAACTAATGCTGCCTTACAGGCCGTCTCTATGTCCAATTCTTCAGTTAGAAGCAGGAATGTGTGATGTGTAGCCTGTCAAGCCCTCAGCACAAAACAATCTGGTGGGCATCAGGGTCTGTCAGGAAACAGAGTGGTGCTGTGCCCCTTTCTGCCGTTTATGTGGAAGGAGTGGCCTTAAGGGAAGGAGAGGCCAGGCCAGGCTGCTCTTTCTAGCTGGTCCATCCCAGCTCCCAGGTTGCAGGCTCCTTGACCCAAAGCAGTTTGTCAACCACCCAGAGTTGTCGGCCATGATCAGCGTCCAAGATGAAAATATCCTCAGCCAAGTGATTGATTTGAAGGTAAGTGCACCTGCTCCAAGGAGTAGTGGAGGGCAGGTGGGGATATGGCCTGTCCCTGAAAACAGCTACAGGCGGCAGCACTGGGCTACGATTTCACTCCCTGGATCCACTTTCCTTCTGAAGGTGAGGGAAGTCAGGCATCCCTGGGGTTGCTGCACCATTAGCCTGTACTTCCGCAGCAACCCCTACTTCCACAACCATGTGATTGTGAAGGAGTATCTCATCACCCTCACAGGTAAGAGGAGGCTCCCTGCATGGGCTGCAGCTGGTGGTGGGTAGGGATGGAAGGCGATGTACCCAGCTTCACATACTTCTCTCCTGCAGGATACAGGTTGTCCCGTGCCACTCCCATTCAGTGGTACCAGCATTGTGAAAGAGAAGTCTACAGCCACAGGCTCCAGGACAGCAGCGCCAGCTACTTCTACTGGTTCTCTGACCATAGTGTGGCGGCATCTGGCAGGATTGCTGAGGTGGGATGTCACTGGCCATGCCAGCATACAGCTTCCTGTGTCCGCCTGCTGCTTGGGATTCTATTCGGGTCCCTGTGCTCTCCTAACCCAGGTCTGTTTGCCCTACCAGATCATCAGCAAGGACCTGTGGCTCAATCCCCTGAAGTACTATGAGAGGACGATGGCCCCTAGTGAGCTGACAGGGCGGGTGAGGAGGGGCTGCCTGGGCTCTCCCCTGGTGTGCTGCCAGGTTCCTGGGCCATTATTTTTCTCTCACAGGGACACCTGGATGCTGGGAGGGAAACAGCCTGTGACACCAGGGCCGCAGGGTGTGTGGCTGAGACAGGAACTACCAGTACAACAAGGCCAGTGCAATTCCAGCTCAGGCAGGGGGGCTTAGGCAGGAGGAGGGAGTGTACATGTCCACTGTCACTCAGAGTCAAAGCAGATTACCTCAGCCCCTCCTCTGAACTCTCCCTCTAGGCCACCCACAGCACCTTCAGGCCTTTCCACCTGCCCCTCAACAGGGGCTGGCATGACATATTCTTCCTATACTCCTTTCCACAGGTGTCTGTGAATCTTCCTCATGCTGAGGCCTAGGCTGCTGTGCTGCCACGCCACATTGCCCTGTTGCTGCTCACCACCATCTCCCATTTCCCAAAGGTCTCCTCTTCCTCCTGGGGCCACTGGGATCGGCCTGCTCCTTATCAGTATCTTAGGGTGCAAAGTGTGGGCCACAGAGCTGGAGGAATCCTTGTTTTGCAGCCTTGTCAGAGGTTCTTCAATCCTTTTATCCATTTAGGTTTTCCAAGGAGAATACCTCATTTGTTTACCCTCCCTAACTGGAAAACAGGGCAGCATGCCATGACGAAATAACACACTGCTTCATTTTGTATGCAGTTCACTTCAAAGACTTTATGCACATATGGTCATAAACACCCTGGGAAATTTAGGGCCATAAATATAACTCACCATCCAAACAGACTGCTTTTCTGTGTTTGTAGTAAAATCAGACAAGAAATCCCATGTTGCAGAACACTTTCTTCTGAAAATTTTTTGTAATGTTAGTGTTTAAGGTTTTACCAAAAGTAATATATATGTCTCTTTCTTTTTTTCTACTGACCTTCCCTCCGGCTTCCTCTATCTCTAGTCTCTTGTTCTTGTCACCCACTCCCAGTGTCTTGCCTCTGTTGGTCTGTTGGTTGTGCTTATATTCTGAATATGTTAACAATACAATATGTAAAATTTAAACATTTAAGTATATTGTAATTTAAATCAGCACTTAGGAAGCAACCTTGTACAATTCAAACCTTGCCTCCAATCCTGAAACTTCATAATGGTACCTACAATTCTTGATGCTTCCCCCAAACCTACCATTTGCTTTTTGTCATTCTTAAATAACAGAAGCCAAATTCCTTACAATAAAATATTGTCTGTACCTTATCATTTTTATTTTCAGTGTCTAATTCTTCTGTCACAGGGGCTTCCCCTCTGACTCCCCGAGTGCCCAATCAGGTGAGCTACTGTACTGCATGATTCACTCTCTCTTGCGTACATGGTGTATCCTGTGATCGCCGCCAGCACCACACTCAGGACCTCTTACAGGGGTGTCCCATCGGCTGTTGCAGTAATTGCCATGCCCCCATCATACCCATCTCCTGTGTGGCTGTAATAATCATCACAGGAACTGGGCCACCATAAGTCAGAAGGGGCCTTTGTGGTGGTGGTGCCCAGTTTTTTATTGGAATGTTGATCTTCCTTTTGTTTAGTGGATGAGTTCAGTATGAATTTTGGAGAATAGGTCCTTATCTGATATAACATTGGCAAATATCTTCTCCCAGGCAGTGGACTTCCTTGTTTTGTTGTTGTTGTTGTTTTGTTGTGGTTGTTGTATTTGTTGGCCGCTTCTTCTCTGCAGAAGTGTTTTAATTTGACGTCGTCCCATTTGTTTCTTTTCTCTTCAGTTTCCATTGCCCTAGGAGCTGTATCAGTAAAGGTATTGCTGAGACAGATGCCTGATATTTTGCTTCTTCTAAGATTTTCATGGTTACCCACTTACGTTTAAGTCCTTTATTCATTCCCAATTTATACTTGTGTATGGTGTAAGTTGGTGGTCTAGACTAATTTTTTTGCATGTATCTGTGCTATAAGTCCAACACCAATTATTATTATGTTTTTATTTTGGCTTTGTAATATCTTCAATGAAACAAAATAAAATTTCCTCTATGTTAATTGAGTCATAGTTTCTCTAAATCTGGCCTTTAAAAAAATCCCCTGGGGCACAGTCCCATCCGTTCTTTGATTTTCCTTCCACTGATCCCAAACCTCGGCTGTAGTCTGCGTCCTTTCAAAGGACAAAAGCAGACCCGGAGGCCTCAGAGCTGCCCGCAGCACCCTCCTGCCCGCGGCACCCTCCTGCCCACGGGAGGTGCAGCGCCCATCCCCATCTGGACCTTGGCTGCCAGGGAGAGTCAAAGCCTGAGAATCAAAGTGGCAGCATGTCATCGCCTTCACCTGCCGGAAGGCGGTCCATCCTTGCTGCTTGACACAGTCGCTGCAGGAAAGAAACATCTGCACAGCATATGTTTCAAGGGACCTGGCGTATATAGCATACTGTTATTAATATGTTTGCTCCCCTTAGCGCTGTGTGTTTTAACCAAGGTCACCTCTCCTAGAAAGGTTGTTTCCCCAGGTAGGAACTTGTCCCTGAAGTCAGGGAGGGGATGCCTCTCCTAGAAAGGTTGCTTCCCCAGGTAGGAATTTTTCCCTGAAGTTAGGGAGGGGATGAAACTCCTTAACTAAGTGCCAGGCGGGTAGTTAATAACTACAAACAATCATGCTTAAGCTACATAATCTTTACTCCCTGGAATGGAGATAAGAAACACCCTAACCTTTGTAATAGAAATTGATAGGATTAAAATCAACTGGGATAAATACTGATGTAACAAGACAATAAACAGCAGAACCTCTCTGGAGATCGAAGCCAGAACTTGCCTGAAGATCCTGGCTAAGCTGCTGATCAACTGAACACTGTCTCCGTGTCATTCCTTCTTCGCCGACTCCGTCTAACGCCTTTGGGAACCCCTGGACCTGCTGGGTTGGACCCCGGCATTCACTGGCCTGTCTCCAGCAGCACAAAACCAGTCCTCCCTGCCAGTGCTCTGGGGACCGGCCCTCAGGGCGATGTGGTGGCGCTGTCCCCTGGCAGCCGAGTGTCCCAGGCTTGTCTTTGGGGATCTCTGTGTCCATGGTGTAAATGCAAGTGAGATCAAACACAATGTTATCAATGATTGGCTTGGTAAGGTCGCCACTAAACACTTGCCACCATGGCTTCTCGGCCATGGCCTCGGCGGGCACCTGGACCCCACAGACCTGCAGGGCCAGGTGGAGCACCGGCACCGCTATGTGCTGAGCCTGGAACCGGAAGCACAGCCCCCCGCGGTAGCTGTCCCGCAGCAGGGCCCAGGCAGTGACGGAGATGGGGGTCCGTTGCCAGCTGTAAGGATTCAGCCAGTTCTTGAGAGAAATCAGGTAGTGGAGCAGGTACCTGTGTGGGTGCTGAAAGGAGACTTGGAAGCGCAGTACCCGCAGCACAAGGAGCTCGCACTGCACAATGCTGTCCCGGATCACCCAGACTAGGGAGTCCATCTCCAAGGGCTCGCTGCCTGGGTGGAAGTACCTGTTGGACACGTTGATGATGTCACGGGTTCGCAGGGGCTGTTCTTCCACTTTGCCAGCCAAGTAAAGGGCAGACATGGCGACCAAGTAGGGGTCATAGGCGTCCAGGTTGATCTCGCAGAAGAACTTATGGTAAATGGCACAGGCGGTGGCGAGGGGAATGGACTGCATCCCTAGCTTGACACCTGCCTCCATGAGGAACCTTGTCACGCGGAAGTGCACCCTCGCCTGGGGTTCGGGCCACCCCTCGGCGCCTGGCGCCGCGTCCTCCTCTCTGCAGCTGTCCAGGCTAAGGTCCTCCATGGGGCCCTGCTGGGACGCCCCAGACCCCGCGGGAAGGGCAAGAGTCTCCAGTGCAGTGCCTGTGCCAGCAGAGTCCTAGCCCAGTGCGCAGCCGCCCCACCGCGCCCCACCCCTCCGCGCCCCGCCACGCCCCGCGCTGCCCCACCTACCCAGCCCTGCCTAGGCCTCACTGCCATCCAGGTTCCACCACCAATTATTAAAGAGACTGTATGACTCCATTCTATGCTTTTGCCTCCCTTTGTCAAACATTAATTGAGCATAATGGTTAGGGTCGACTTCTATGCTCTCTGTTCTGTCCCATTGGTCTTTATGTCTGTTTTAGTTCCAGTCAGAGGCAGTTCTGAGAATGGTGGCTTGTAGTATAGCTTGATATCTGGTATTGTGATCCCTCCAAATTTGTTCTTCTTTGTCCAGATTGCTGTAACTATTTGGGGTCTTTTCTTAAATTCATAGGAATTTTTGGAAACTTTCTTCTAGGTCTGTGAGATACGCCATTGACATTTTAATGGTTAATACATTAAAACTGTACATTGCTTTGGGTACTATGAACATTTTAATGATGTTGATTGTACCAAACCATGAATATGGTATGTTCTTCTATTTGATTTAGTCTTCCTCTATCACTTTTTTTCAATTTCCTGTAGTTTTCCAAGAACAGGTTTTTACCTCCTCAGTTAAGTTTATTCCTAGGTGTCTTAAATTTTTGTTGCACTGCTAAATGGCATTTTTGTTTGTTTGTTTCTATTTCTGAGTTCATTATCCGTGTATCAAAAAGCCATAGAATTCTGGGTGTTAATTTTGTACCCTGCTACATTGCCAAATTCATTTATTAAATCTCCTAGTTTTGTTTGGTGGAGTCTTTAGGTATTTCTATGGACAATACCATGCCATCTGCGAATTATGACAGTTTTACTTCCTCTTTTCCACTTTGCATGCCTTGTTTGACTTCTTCTTGTCTGACTGCATTGCCTAGCACTACCAGTACTCTGTCGAACAGAAGTGGTGAGAGTGGGCATCCCTGTCTTGTTCCTCTTCTTAGAGTAATTGTTTTTGCCCATTGAGTATGATGTTGTCTGTAGTTTTGTCACATAAGGCTTTTTTTAATGTTGAGGTATGATCCCTCTATGCCCAGTTTGCTTAGAGTTTTTATCAAAATTGGGTGTTGGATTTTGTCAAATGCTTTTCCTGCACCAATGGATATGAATCTCTCTCAATTTGTTTATGTGATGCATCACACTTATTGATTTCTGGATGTTGACTCATCCTACTTCCCCAGAATATATCCGCTTTGGCATGGTGTATGCTCATTTCAATGTAATGTTGCATCGCATTTGTTAGAGTTCTGTTGAGGATTGTAACATCTATGGTCATCAGAGATATATTGGCCTGCATTTTTCTTTCTTTGTGTTTTCTCTATCTGGCTTTGGGATTAGAGTAATGCTGGCTTCATAGGAAGTGTTGGGAAATGGTACTTCCTTTGAATTTTATGGAATAGTCTGAGGAAGAAGGTTTTAGTTTTTCTTTGAACACTTGGTAAAAGTCCCTGTGAAGCCGTCTCGCCCAGGCTTTTGTTTGCTGCAAGTTATTTTTGTGACTGCTTGAATTTCCTGAGTAGTTATTGGCGTGGTCCTATGTTTTATTCTTCCTAACTGAGTTTAGGAAGATTGTATTTTTCTAGGAATATGTCCATTTCTTCAGGGTTGATCAGTTTGTTGGAGTAGAGTTGTCCATAGTATTTATTTACAATCCTTTTTATATCTGTGGGGTCTTTTGCTATTTTGCCTCTTTCATTTCTGATTTTGTTTACTGGGGTCCTGTTGGTGAGCCTAGCTAGAGCTTAGTCAATCTGGTTTATCCTTTCAAAGAAATAGCTCATGTCTTTATTAATCTTTTGTGCGGTTTTTGGTCTCTATGTCATTTATTTCTGCTGTGATCTTCATTATTTCCTTCCTGCTGCTCAGTTTGGGCTTTGCTTGTTGCTCTGTCTAACTTTTTAAGTTGTGCGGGTTAGATAATTTGTTAACTGTTTTTCTTGTTCTTTGAGTTAGGCCTGTAATGCTATGAAGTTCCCTCTAAGGACTACTTTCAGTGTGTCCCATAGATTTTGGACTTTTATTTTTAATTTTCATTTACTTCCAGGATGATTTTAATTTCTTCTTTAATCTCTTCGGTAACCCAGTTATCTATCTTTGTACATAAAAGCCCTGTGACCTGAATGGCAGAATGACCAGAATAGCTGGTGTCTATGACTTGCATTGTGGCAGCCAAGCAGTCTTATCTGGGCCCCAATCGGCCATATCCCTGACCAACCTTGCTTCCCATCGGCCCCCAATCCCCCATTCGGGGCAGGACTGATAAGCAAACCACTCACAGCCTTTCCCCTGGTCAGCCACACCCCCTATATGCCCTAATGCCCAGATTGGAGGCATGGCCTTCTGGTTAACTGCCAATGGCCACTAACCGCTGCAGGCCTGGCCCCATGTGCCCCCATCTGGGGAGGCCAACCAGACTGCTTCCATACAGGAATTCATACCCTGGGCCTCCATTTATTTAATAAAAGACTATTTAGCCTCCAAGTATTTGAATTTTGTTATATCTTATTGTATTTTATTAGCAATATAAGAGGCCCAGTGAACGAACTTTGTACACTTGGCGGAGTCCCTCACCCTTTGGCAGCCTGGGAGACCTCAGGGGATGTCCGAATGATGGCTTAGGCTTAATCCCAGTTGCCAAACATGCTTAGCGCCTCTGTGGAGGTGGGAGAAATTCCTGCCACTGCTGCTCCACTTGTCAGTCATCAGCACAGGATCCAGCTGAATGGCGCTGCCCTGAGGGAGCTCACTGATCCCCAAGGGCAGCTCTTGCATTGAGAGTCTACTCCCTGGGTGTCAGAGCACATCATACCAATCGGTCTTATCTCTTTTTTATGACCTTTACTTTGAGATTTCTTTTTTCTCTCTTTTCTAAATTGTTTTATTGCTTAAAGTATTACAAAGGGTATTACATATGTCTCCTCTTTCTTCCCCGCCCTGACTATCCCCTGGCCTCCCCTAACTCCCAGTGTCTTATGTCCATTGGTTATGCTTATATGCATGCATACAAGTCTTTCGGGTGATCTCTTACTCTACCCGCCGGCCCCCCAAACTTCCCCGGCCTTCCCGCTGTAGTTTGACAGTCTGTTCGAAGCTGCTCTGCCTCTGTATCTATTTTTGTTCATAAGTTTATAATGGTCTTTATTATCCATAAATGAGTGAGATCATGTGGTATTTTTCCTTCATTGACTGGCTTATTTCACTTAGCGTAATGCTCTCCAGTTCCATCCATGCTGCTGCAAATGGCAAGAATTCCTTCTTTTTTACAACAGCATAGTATTCCATCATGTAGATATACCACCATTTTCTAATCCATTCATCTACTGATGGGCACTTAGACTGTTTCCAGGTCTTAGCTATGGTGAATTGTGCTGCTATGAACATAGGGGTGCTTATACCATTTCTGGGCTCAGAGGTGTGGCAAACTTTCCTGCCCAGATCCCTGGTTTTTACCTTACCAGAGGAACTCTGACCTTCCTGGCTGTAAACTGTCTGACCACCTGAGTGTACTTTGCCAATTCCGAGTGGATGTTATTAGTTTCAGCTGCTCACTCCATTTGCTCCAGGATGTGCCCTGGGACGTGTATGCCTATTCCATCACCATCTTGGCTTCTTGAGATTTATTTCTTCAAATATAATTATTGATCCCCTAGTTTTTTCCCCTTCTTTGCCTGAAAAGTATTTCTCTCCTTCCACTTTCAGTCCATGTGAGTCCTTATTCTGAGGTGGGTCTCTCATAGACAGCATATATATGGGTCTTGTTTTATTATAATTTTGGCCATTATATATCTTTTGAATGGAGTGTTTAGTCCATTTAGGTTTAAGGTTATTTTGATAGGTACTGATATGTTGCCACTTTTTTCTTTATGCCTGTGTTTCTTCTGTCTCTTCTATTCCTTCTTTTTACAACAGTCCCTTCAGCATTTCTTGCATTGATGGTTTAGTAGTGAAACACTCCCTTAGATTTTTTTTTTTCTGTAAAGACACTGAATTCCCCTATAGTCTTGAATGATTGCCTTGCTGGATAAGTATTCCTGGATTTGGTCCCTTATTTTGCATCACTTTGTATATTTCCTTTCATTCCCTTCTGGCCTGATGTGTTTCTGTTAAAAATCATTTGATAATCTAACAGGAGAGCCTTTGTAGGTGACACTCTGTCTCTCTCTTGCATCCTTTAAGGTTCTGTTTGTGTCATTATTGTTTGCCATTATAATTACAATGTGTCTTGGTATAGGTCTTATTGGTTTCATCTTTTTTGGGACTGTCTGTGCTTGTGTGACTTTTTCTTCCCAAGATCAGGAAGGTTTTGTGATTATTTCTTCTAATAGGTTTCCTAATCCTTGTTCCTCATCTTGTCCTTCTGACACCCTTATTATACACATGTTATTTGTTTCATGTTATCCCCAATCTCCCTTAGGATATCCACCTGCTTTCCATTTTTTCTCTCAAGTTGCTGTTCAGATTGTGTTGTTCAGGGTGTGTTACTCTGCCCTGTCTCCTAAATCGCTGATTCAATTCTTTGCTACTTCTAGTCTACTATTGAAACCTTCCATCGTATTTTTTATTGTAGCTATTATCAATGTTTTTCATTTGTCCTTGATTCTTATGTAAGTTGTGGATTTCCCATGCATCTGGTGTATGAACTTTATGACCCTTATTCTGAATTCCTTTTCGAACATATTGTATGTCTCCATTTAATTGAGTTCCTCTTCTGGCAATTCCTCCTTTTCTGTCCTTTGGGTGTTGTTTGTTTGTCTCCCCATTTTAGCTATCATGTCAGAACCCAGGTGCCAGGGTGTGATGGGCCAATGGCCACAGAGTGGATCCGCAATTCAATTGTACACTCCAAGACTCACAGGAGGCAATGGCAGTGGTGGGGGGCTGGAGTCCCGGTGTCCGTGGGTCTGCTGCTGCCGTAAAAAGGTCTTTGGCCAGAGTGGCTCTCAGGTGATGTGTGAGGCCCATCTGGGTAGAGGTGAGGCTGGGTTCCTAGTCATAGCAGCTCTCCCCTTCAAGATGGTTTGTTTTCTTAGAACCATATTTAACATCAAACAGTGCAGTAACATAAAAATAATAAAGATTTTGCAAAGAGCCGATTAAAAATAGAATGGAGAAACAAATCAGAACTATGTATACAGAGTTGCATTCATACTGGACATTGTTTTCTGTCATTTTTACTGAAGAAATAGTAAAAGTAAGAAACCTGAGAAGCAGTAGAGGAGGAATAAAGTACCTAATCATTTTGAATGAATGATTGTTTGTTTTAAAAAATAAATAGTTTATGTAAGCCAAGTGCACTGGAAAACATAAAATAGATGTGTCAAAACATAAAGAAGTAACAGACACATTCTAAAAAGTAATCCACATTGCCCAGTCAGTATTGCTCAATGGTTGAGGATAGAATTGTGAACCAAGATGGCCTATCATCTATACCGGGTCAGGACACATGCCCAAGGTGCTGGCTGGTTTGCCAGTAGGAGCCATTTAAGGAAGCCGCTGATCAAAATATTTCTCTTTCATCTATGTTTCCATCTCTATATCCCTCTCTCCAGATAACCAAGAATAAGCCTACTAAAAAACAAGAATGAATTTATGTGCTTTCCCCTGGAATGTGAGACATTTTCGTCCTTATTACTAGGGGTCTTTGGAGGACTTTTATTAACCGACATACATTTTAGTCCTTATTACTAGGGGTCTTTGGAGGAATTTTATTAACCAACATATATGGTTCTGTGTTGAATACTTCAATGGAATATTGTTAATAATGAAGTGTTTCATAAACTTACCATGAAAAAGGACTCTGTCATTTTTGAAGGAAACACTTGGTTTGGGAGAAGAATTTTAGGTAGATCTTGATTTTAGTTGCAATAATAAGTAGGTTTCAAACAGTTGCTCATTTGTTCAGGTTAAATGTTACGTAGTGTTGATATTATGTGTACTCATTTTAGTCTGTGGTTGGAAAAACAACTAAAGTAGACTACACCAAGAAACCATCTTTTCAAAGTGGGGGTGGGCAGAGGGCACCAGTTCCATCAAGAAATAGAGGTGATGTGAGAAGTCTGAGAAGTGGAAGAGGAGGAAGTAAGAGAAGCAAAAGGACCCTCAGGTGTAAAACACTTAGGTAATGTTTCAAAATCTAGGGATGGTAGGAGATCTGACTTAGGTAAACACATAATACAATATGCAAATGAGGTGTAATAGGCTTGTGTACCTGAAGCCTATGAGATCATATTAACTTCCATAAATTCAATAACTTTAAATTCATAAAGTTACTGTCAGTAACTAGTTTTGAGTATAGGAATGTGCAACCCTGTACTGTGTAAAATAATAATCTCTATTATTAATTTGATAAGATGATCTTGTACTTACGTTTGATGTAGAAAACTTTCCATTTGGAAACTACATAAGAGAAATGTCTATGGTATTAAATAGATTCACAAAGGGGTGTCTGACTCAGGAAAAGGCTAAAAACCAATGATTCACCAAGTTTATTGGTCTTTCTTTCCTTCTTTCTTTCTTGTATATGAGGAATATGAAACATGAATAAACATGTTGACGAGCTATTTTCAGGGAGTTGTCTTTTAATTAATTTATCTATTTACTTATTTGGCTGACTATGAAAGGAAAGTATATTCATTTCAATATATCTGTAGCAGGAAAAGTTGGTTTCATATTAACCAGTTTTCCTAATTTCAAAGATTTAGTGTCCATTTGTGATAATTAGGTGTGTGACATTTCACGGGAAATTTCCTAAAGCGTTATTGCAGGGTTTGTGCAAGATGAAGGTGAATGTTCCTGTTTTTACCATCTGGGTGATACTGAGAAGAGTTTGCCAGTTCATATTTGGCCACATATGAGGATGCTCATAGTTCTTCTTTCCCATGACGAATTACAGAATTGGAAGATAAGCCTCTTTCCTATTTGAAAATGAAAACAGTGATTGTTAATTATGTATTATTCAACATGTTTTCTTTAAATACTATTAAAATAGAGTGTAGTATTCTGATCAAAGAGTTATTTTATAAATGAACTGTAGGAATTATATGATAACATTCGTGAAATAACACTTTTTTGTAATGCATCATGTTTTGACTTTTTATATTTTAATTTTTAATTATGACATTACATGTTTTAAAAGCTTTTATTGAGATGAAATTAGTTTGAAGACTAGTTGAGACTGTTTTCTTGTATCTTTTAAATAACTTCTTTCACTTAGTATATCTGGATTCTCTGCATTCAAATTCCGGTGTGTGTGTGTGTGTGTGTGTGTGTGTGTGTGTGTGTGTGTTTTGTTTTGTTTTATTGGCACGTATATATATAATTCTGCTTCAGTTCTTTCTCAGTTATCCAAACTGATTTTCAATAACTCTGAGCACTGTACTGAAGACATGTGAAGATAGAATTTTATCATTTTGTGCTAACCAGCATGCTTATGACCATGATCCTGTCTAGTAAATATTTATACACAATAACCAGACTTGACCATTTAACAAATGTTGACCGTACTCAAATAGAATGATGTTATTTATGACACAGAGGATGGCGGACATACAATTAATCTTCACAGAAGTGGCTGCAGGGTGGATTCCCTTCCACTGAAAAGAACTCCATCTTCAAGAAGTTGGGATCCTCCACCTACAAGACCTGCCCATTCTGATCCAAGGCAAAGCATTACTGGGATGGGAAGTCAAGGTAAATGGTACAGTCTCTCATGGATTAGAGTAATGAGCTGTTTTAAAAGGAATGCTGCACTTTAATTTCTGGAAGCCATGTGGAAAGTGAGTAGTGGATGGGCATCTGTACTCAACACTATCTTATTGTTTCATTGTTAGGAAATAATTCTTCATCTTCTGATTAGTGAGGTAATAAGTAGATAACACCAGAGTGAAGAATGCATTCCTTTTAATCCATGTTGATACAGTGTCCCTCTTTTTTACATTTACTTTTTTAATATTTTAAGAAAAATGGTTTTAGTGTCATAATGTTACATTCAATAAATGTTAATATTTCCAGAAAAACTATTTTAAATGTAATAATTTTACATGCAATAAGCATTAATATTCCAAGAAAAACAATTTTAAATATAATAATACTGGAGACCCAGTGTACAATTCATGCATGGGTGGTGTCCGGCCTGCACACCCCAATCGCCGGGTTGGCCAAGGGGAGGGGATACAGGTGTTTGGCCGGCTGGCTCCACCCAGATCGAGTGGGGGATCAGATGGGGGAAGATGAAGGGCAGGGGAAGGGGCTGTGGGCATATTACTGGCTGGCGAGTCCTCAATCATTGCGGGGGTGGAGGGGGGCCGTGGACAGAACAGTGTGGGGCTGCCTGCAGGGTGCAGCCCGGGATGCTAGCCAGACTGTCCCACCCCATGGTGGATCTCCCGGTCAAACTCCTGTTTGAAGGGACAATTTGCATATTAGTCTGTTATAATATAGTGTTACATGCAATAAACATTAATATGTTAAGGAAAAAATATTAAATATAATATTACCAAAACAGTGCAAACCTATTTTATCACAAAAGTTGTAGGAATTATTAAATATATGAAAATAATAGGATTCCTTTTATTATATTCTAAAACATACATTTTTTACTCTGGCTCTATTTTATTCATCTGTTTATTCTTTTATTGTTTGAAATATTTTTTTATTGATTTCAGTGAGAAAGGGAGAGGGAGAGAGATAGCAACATCAATTATGCATGAGAATCATTGATTCTCTGCCACCTGCATGCCTCACACTGGGGACAAAGCCCACAAGCCAGGCATGTGTCTTTGGCTGGAATCGAACCTGGGACCCTTCAGTCTGGAGGCCAATAATCTATCCACAGTGCCTAACCAGCTAGGGCTATTTTTTCTGTATTGGTTAAGGTATTATATATGTGTCCTTATCCCCCATTTGTCCCTCCTACCTCCTCCTCATCTCATCACCCCCACTGGTGTCAGTGTCCATTAGTCAGGCTCATATGCATGCCTCAAGTCCTTTAGTTGATCTCTCTAACCCCACCTTCCACTACCTTCCCTGCAGCAACCTTTTGCAGCAAAGATTCAGGAACTGCAAAAGTGTATGTACTGAAATGAATACACTAGACAACAATTACATATTTAGAAGGCATGGGGAGCCAGGTGAAGACATTTCTCTAGTAAAGAGGCTCTCTGAAACCCAGGACCCATCAGTTTTTATTTACTTTAATACACATTTGCCCTTTAGCAAAGCATACAGGCATATCGATGGTAAAGTTTGGTAAACAATAAAAGTATTATCATGGTAGGAGGTTGCTTACAGCCATTTTGCCAACAGCAGGGTAGCAAAATGCTCATTTTCCGCCATGCTGAATATCAAAGTCCATTCGCCTGCTGTAGGATTCTCGCTTTGATATGTTCACTACTGTTGGTCTTTGCTGGGCCGACATTTCCCCCTTTTTGCTTTCTTAATTAGTTTAGAAAGGTGTCTGCCATTACCTGGGCTCAGATCCTTTTAAGACTTTTCATTCTGCATCTTCAGACTGGAAGCAAACATAGAAGAACAAGAAAGAAAGACAATAGCGGTTACTCTAAAAAGGAAACGTAGGGAGATTCGACGACAAGGATTGAGTTCTTTCATGTCCTTCTAAATATTATTGTCAGGTATTTAAGGAATTCATTCATAGCAGGCTTCTTGTGGGGCCATTTGTTTTTTATGGATCCCTTTCCCAGTCACTGTTAGCTTCTGACATGACAGCAATGATGTTCGAGTTCTGGATGGTGGACACATGGTGAGAAATGACAATGTAGGTCTGAATTTCTTTGGCTTTGTCATGGGCAACCTGCACCAATGCACAGCTGATGAGTGCTAGCATGGCAAGGCATCTTCACCATCCCCTATCTCTGGATGTTTCTCCTCTGACTCCTCAGCGTTTTGCTTGGGGCCTCTGCTATCTGTGGTTGCAGTAGTCTGGTCAGTTCCTCCCTCAGATTCATGTTGCAGGAACCATCCAGGCTTGGAGGAGTTTTATGGAAACACACAAGTTTATCCTCGACCAAAGGTTAATAAAGGGGCCCTTCTATAAACCAGACTCCGTATCTTTCCATTTAACCAGACCATTTTGGTTTGGCTTATTCTGACACCAGTGTAATTCTATGGGTGACTTGCCATCAGCATTACAAGGAAAAATTTTAAAGTAATTAAGGCTTGGTGTAGTCTACTTACAGGAGATTTCTTCACTATTCCCCCACTTTTGTTTTTCAAGTTGGGATTTAGAGGCCCTTGTAGCAGATATAACATGCAAGGGGGACATTTCTTGATAATCTGTTTTGTCTGCTGTACAATATTTTGGCAGGCTGATGTAAAAGTTGATGAGATTCTGTGGCCTGTTTAATGAAATAACTAATTGATAGGCCTATGCATTTCCTTTTGTTAAAGGACCAGGACTTGTTCAAATAGTATAGATAGGCATCGGTCACAGCCATTTAAATTGAGTAGTTGCAGTTCTGTTTACCAAGCCAGCAGCATAGGCAGATCAGAGATAATATGAAGAGGCTTTTGGAAATCCTGCAAGTCAGCCTTGATCGTTTCTAATTCGATTCTTTGCACAGAAGTATGACTGGTCTGAATGACTTGGTCTGAATTCTTTGCATTATAAGCAGCTTTACCATGAGATGAACTATCAGTAAAAACAGTGACTGCTCCAGGAATAGGTTTCTACCTATTCCAACTAAGTTCCCCTGAATATTCTTTTATTTTCATTTGCTAATTTAAATCAGTCAAAAATAAGGCTTATTTCCTAACTTTGTCATTGGGTGGGGACAGTAAATGACACTAATAGGGTTTTTGCTATCAGTCTTTGAGTATATTGACATAAGCGTTGTTTATGGAGGCAAAATGCAAATGGTTTACTTTTCTTTATGAGGTCTCATACATTCATTTTTAATTACAGTTTTCTAGATCTTTGAAGGGAATCTGCTCCTGTTTTTTCTCCCAGAGTAATTTCTAGGCCACATTTAGGGAGTTTCTTTTAAAAACATTTTTTTTTCTTTTAAATAGAGCTACAAACTTGGTTCCTTTTAAGAAATACCAATAAGAAGTATGCTGGCCAATTGTGCAATGCATACAGATTAAGTAAAAGTCACTCCCTTTTTTCTATGGTGTCTTATTAATGGTGAGATTTAATGCTCCAATAATAACTTTTTTTTTTCCTTGTAAATAGTAGCAGAAGAGATTTAAAAATTTCTCCTTTTTATTGAGCTTAAAATTTACTTTTAAACAGCATTCTTTTGGCTAGTGCTCATTTGCATAGGTACAGAAATTTTACTCTGGACTGTGTTAGAACCAATTGCTAATAAAATATCTGCTTCTCGTATAACTGAGTTTATATGAGACCATGATTATATTGTAAAAAGCTAATTTATTTAGTGACTAAAGTATGCATCTTTATTGAGAAAGCAAAGTAAGTAAACTTATACATTTGACCTATGAAGTCCAGATGTTGCACTACCCCCGGGCCTATCTAAAGGTCAGGCTGTCAGGGCTCCCATCTTAAAATTCTGCCGCTGAATAATCTGATGTTGCTTAAGAAGTATTCAGCAACTTTGTCCTGCCCTCCCTTAGAGGGTGAAACTTTTATAACATTTAAAATACGTGCATGTAAAGAGAACACAGTTATTAATTTTTATTTGATGAAGCTTCAAGTGATTTCAAGTATATTAGATCGGGGTAATTTGGTTTGAAAATATTTCTTTTCCTAAAATATTTCTTTTAAGAAGAGAGTAAACCCTTGAATTATTCCAGGGCACTTGAAAAGTTTCAAAGCTATCTCTCGGTTAAAGTCTTGAAATTTAACATGGAAAGACTATCACAAATATGTGTAACCCAAACATTACATTATACATTTGTTGTAATTATTCTAAAATAGATCAATAAAATTTAAACTGGTTTTTATATTAAAAATTTGGTTCTGACCTTTTAATTAATCCTCTTTTTTAATCAGTCCAATAAAATATTATATCCTAGGTTGACATTTTACCACACATAGTACACATAAGGACTACAATATATTTTGTACTACTAAGTTTTTCCAGAGAAATCACATGAATTATTTTTCTTTTTTTTCTTTTTTTTTTAAATATATTTTATTGATTTTTTACAGAGAGGAAGGGAGAGAGATAGAGAGTTAGAAACATCGATGAGAGAGAAACATCGATCAGCTGCCTCCTGCACATCTCCTACTGGGGCTATGCCTGCAACCCAGGTACATGCCCTTGACTGGAATCGAACCTGGGACCTTTCAATCCGCAGGCCGACGCTCTATCTACTGAGCCAAACCGGTTTCGGCGAATTATTTTTCTTGATAATGAATTTCTAAACTTTATGCATTTTATCATTACGAGCACATAATTTCTCCCAATTTAATTTGAACCTTTAACTCTTGGAAGTCTTAAATTTTAGGTGGTAAGTTAAATAATTAGCATTTCTGAGTTTAGTAATACCTTCACATTTTTAGGGATATATTTCCAATAAAATTAACAAAGACTTATTTAATTAATAGATTCAAATCTGTCCTTTGTTTTTTCATTCGAGTCAAACTCAAATAAATATTGCAAAATGTTGTTATTTCAAAACCTTTAGAGTTTTAATAAGTTTTTTTACTTAATGTAAGCAACTCCAATTTTTTAAGTTAACAAAGACTTTGGAAAAGTATGTTTAGACATATGAGGTTGCCAAAGAAGTAGGGGGAGAAAGGAAGAAGGCCTGTAGCCATTGGAATTTTAAAACCACCACATTTTTCCTTCAGAGATAACATCTAAGAGTGCTTTTCCAGGTTCTCTGCTTTTACAGGGAGAAGATCCACTGGCCCTTTCCTCCAACAGAGAGTGCAGTCCGCCCTCTCCTCAGGGACTGCACCCTCACCATCAATATATTTATTTATAACTATGGGCCCAGTGCACAAAATTCATGCACTGGGGCGAGGGGGGATACTGTCTCACGGCCCAGCCTGCCCCCTCTCACATACTGGGAGCCCTCAGGCGTTGAACCCCATCACCCTCCAATCGCAGGATCGGCCCCATGCCCAGGCCTGACACCTCCGCCAGAGGTGTCAGGCTTCGACAGGGGACCCACATCTCCCCCGATCACTGGCTCTAGCCTCCGCACAGGCCTGAGGCCTCTGGCCAGGAATCATGCCTGGGCAGGGGACCCCAATCTCCCTCTGATCGCTTGCTCCACCCCCCGCCCAAGCCTGACGCCTCTGACCCAGGCTTCAGGCCTAGGCCAGGGGACCCTCATATCCCCCCAATCACCGGCTCCACCCCCCACCCAGGCCTGATGCCTCTGGCCCAGGGATCAGGCCTGGGTAGAGGACCTCCAGCCCCCTTCAATTGCTGGCTCAACTCCCCGCCCAGGCCTGAAGCCTCGGCCAGTGGAGTTGACCCTCATCAACCTCTGATCACCAATCACCAGATCGGCCCCTTGCCCAGGCCTGAGGCCTCTGGCCCAAGGCGGTAGGCCTGGGCAGGGGACCCACAGCTCCCCACGATCTCCTGCTCTGCCCCTGCCCATGCCTAATGCCTCATGGGACCCCGAGCTCCCCACAGTCTCCCGCTTTGCCCCTGCCCAGGCCTAACCCCTCTGACCAAGGTGTTAGGCCTGGGGAGGGCACCCCCAGCTCCCCAGGTTTGCAGGCTCCATTTCTGCCCAGGCCTAACGCCTCTGGCCAAGGCAGTAGGCCTGGGCAGGGGACCCTGAGCTCCCCACGATCTCCTGCTCTGCCCCTGCCCAGGCCTAATGCCTCTGACTGAGGCATTAGATCTGGGCAGGGGATCCCCAGCTCCACACGATTGCAGGCTCTGCCCCTGCCCAGGCCTAACGCCTCTGGCCGAGGCGTCCGGCTTGGGCAGCGGGGACCCGCAGCGGCAGCGGCCCCGTGATTGTAGGCTCTGCTTTAGGCCCAGGCAAGGGACCCCTAGCTGCTGGGACTGCCAAATTTGCCCGTGCCCAGCACCCATCGCTAGCTCCAATCCTACTTCCCACAATCACTGGCCAGGTTGGCAAAGGTGCCCAATTCTCCGACCATGGTTGGGGGGCAGGGCTCTTAGAACCCCCCTGGGTTTCCGATCACTGACAGTGACAGGGGGCTTCTTCCTGCTTTCCCTTTCGCCTCCCTGAATTGTGCCTACATATGCAAATTAACTGCCATCTTTGATGGCGGTTCACTGCCATCTTAGTTGGCAGTTAGTTTGCATATCTCCCTGATTAGACAATGAAAACGGTAGCGGTCGGACACCAATTACCATGTTTCTCTTTTATTAGATTAGATTATTACTGAAAAGCTTTGTCACAAAGCCTTCATTTTAGTTATATCTATCTATTTAACTTTTAACAATTTTGAGATTTCAAAAGCCAGTTATCACCATCTAAGGGCGTTTCACTTTGACAAATTTTGCAGCAGAGAAAACTTACTGGCTTTCATTGGCTTTAATGTTAACCTTGGAATATGGTCCATTATTATTTAAGAACTGTCCCTTCATATGGAAACACTAATCTTATTGCTTAAACACAGCCTGTATATTTTCCTTATGTCATTTTCACCATCTTATAAAGAAAAACAGTCTTGGGTTTGTACTATAGCATCTGTGAAGAGATGGGGGTCAGTCCAAGAGGCACCCAAAATCGGGTGGGGTGCGACTTCTCTTAAGCTAGTGTTTTTCTCTTCATGGGTACAGAAATCCCAGAGATATCCCTTAAATTGTGATGAATGTCTCATCTATCCAAATTTCAAATAACGATCTGGGAAATAAAATGAGACTTTTAATAACACTCCCGAGAGTGGGCATACATTTTACAGGATCACCAAAAGACTAGTAATTAATGGGTTGGGAGGTGTTTTAGATATTTAGTAATGGCCTGTCCATCTACTGTTTCTTTTCTTATTAAATTAAATTGAAGGCATGCTTAATAGACTAACAATAAACAACCAAAACAGATTAATAATAATCAACTGACATGCGCCCGTAACATAGAGACAAGGCTTAATGAATCAGAGTAGTTTTCATGGATCTTATTCTGCTCTTCATGGCATTGGCTGTCCTCTAAAGTTATTTTAGCTAAAATCTGCCTGTCCCAAGGTGTCATATGGTAATTTTCAGACAAAGCATTAAAGAGTCCTTTTGTAAAATGACTGTTAACCCCATTTTCTTTAGCTGCTGTGCCTTTCCACACTAGAGGTGGAGGACCCAGGGCTTAGGTATTACAGACTTTTGATCCCCAATACGAATTAGGCATAATGCAGTGCGAACAAGAGCCCACATAGTTCAAGATGGCAATGTTACATTTTTCCTTGAGCCTGATTTCAGAGAGTAGCTTTTGATATTTTAATTTCTTTATCCTTGAGCATACAAGTAAACGTTTACAATTATTTATTTATTTATTTATTTATTTATTTATTTATTTATTTTGCTTTATAATCAAACTTTCCCTCATTATAGCCTGGCAGTAATGAACGATTTTCCGCACACTTTATGTTTCACAATTTCCAAAGCTGGCATGGGCTTTGTGCACAGAGAATTTTCCCCACCTTTTCAGTGCACTTCTCAGCTTTCTGGTGAAATGTCTTCATTTTTCACTCTGGTGAAATTTCTTCTCCAGATGCCCCACATTGGGCGCCAGAATGCTGCAAGGATTCAGGATCTGGAAAAGGAGCTGAACACAAATGAATACACTAGACAACAAATAGAAATTTAGAAGACATGGGGGAGCCAGGCAGAGACCTTTCTTTCTAGCGGAGAAGCTCTCTCAAACCCTGCAACCATCAGCTTTTATTGACTTGGCTTTAGGTTTCTCATATATGCCCTTTAGCAAAGCAAACAGGCATGTCAGCAGTCAAGTATGTTAAATATTAAAAGGGTTATCAGGTTAGGAGATTTCCTTCAGCCATTTTGCCAACTGCAGGGTAATATAATGCTGATTTTCAGCCTTGCTGAATATCAAAGTTCATTAGCCCTCTCTGAGAGATACATATATATATATATATATATATATATATATATATATATATATATTTATATCTATATCTATATATACACACACATGTACGTATACATATATATATATATATATATATATATATATATATATATATATGTGTGTGTGTGCATATCCTATCTAATAAAAGAGAAACATGGTAATTGGCGTACGACTGCTACCCTTCCCATTAGCTTATCAGGGTGATATGCAAATTAACTTCCAGCCAAGATGGCTGCCGGCATCCAGGCAGCTTAAACTGAACATGAGTCTTGCTTGCTTCCATGCCAGAGGACTGCAACATTCCCCGCCTGCCTTGTGCCCTCTGAGCTTGCAGTTTAAGAAACATTGTAACGTATAGAAGCTAAACAAAACCCCAGAAACAAGCTTTCAGCCGGCTGGGATCTCAGAGCTGGAGTTGATGCAGAGTTTCGATTATAGAACCCAAACAAACCAGACACCTGCTTTCAAGAACGGAGTCCTAAGAGCTGGAGCCTCAGAGCTAAAAGTGGCTCAGAATAAAAAAAAAAAGAAAAAAAAAAAAAAAGAAGGACCAGTTGGGAGCTTCAGTCCCAGCCTGAAAACAGCCCTCAGCCCCTCACCCAGACTGGCCAGGCACCCCAGTGGGGAACCCGACCCTGAAGGGTGTGTAACCAGCTGCAAACAGCCATCATCCCCTCATCGAGACTGTCCTGGCACCCCAGTGGGGACCGCCACCCTGATCCAGGACACCCTTCAGGGCAAACCAGCCAGCCCCCACCAATGCACCAGGCCTCTATTCTATATAGTAAAAGGGTAATATGCATCCCAGCACTGGGATCAGCAGAACCTCGAGGCCTCCGGGCACCGGGATCAGTGTGACAGGGGGCAGCGCCCAAACCCCCTGATCGCCCTGAGGCTCTGTGTGGACAGGGGGCGGGGCCTCAACCTCCCTATCGGCCCTACTCTATGAGTGACAGGGGGGAGCCCCAACCCACCTGATGGACTCTTCTCTGTGCTTGACAAGGGGCAGCACCCCAATCACCTGATTGGCCCTGCTCTGTGCATGACAGGGGGTGGCGCCGCAACCTCCCCATCGACCATGCCTTGAGTGTTCCTGAGGGTGGCATTGCAACTTTCTGATCCACCCTGCTCTGTGCATGACAGGGGGCGGCGCCCCAACTCCCTAATCGGCCCTGCTCTGAACCCGACCAAGGGCTGCACCTAGGGATTAGGCCTGCCCTCTGCCACCCAGGAGCAGGCCTAAGCCAGCAGGTCATTATGTCCTGAGAGGTCCCAGACTGCGAGAGGGCACAGGCTGGCATGACAGAACCCCTCTCCCCACTGAGTGCACAAATTTTTGTGCACCCGGCCTCTAGTATATATGTGTGTGTGTGTGTGTGTGTGTGTGTGTGTGTGTGTGTGTGTCCCTCAGCCCCACTTGTCCCCTCTCACAGTCTGGGATCCCTCAGGAGATAATGACATGCTCGCTTTGGCTTGCTCCTGCCTGGCAGAGGGCAGGCCCAATTCCTATGTGCAGCCCCTGGTTGTGATTAGAGCAGGGCTGATTGGGTGTTGGGTGCTGCCCCTGTCATGCACAGAGCAGGGCGGATTGGGAGGTTGGGATGCCATCCCCAGTCAGGCTCAGTGTAGGGCTGATTGGAAGGTTGGGGCACCACCCCCTGTCACACTCAAGGCAGGGTTGATGGGGAGGTTGCAGCAACACCTGCTGTCACGCACAGAGCAGGGCCCATCAGGGGGGTTGGGGCTCCGTACCCTGTCACACACAGAGCACGGCCGATCAGGGTGTTGGGGTGCTCCCTGCTGTCATGCATAGAGTAGGGCAGATAGGGGATTTGGGGCACTGTCCCTGTCACACTCAGGGCAGGGCCAAGGAGGAGGTTGTGGCTCCACCCCGTCACAAACAGAGCAGGGCCCATAGGGTGGTTGGGGCACAGCACCCTGTCCTACACAGAGCCGCAGGGTGATCAGTGGGGATGGGCGCTGCCCCCTGTCATGCTGCTCCAGGGGCCAGGAGGCCTGGAGGTTCCACTGATCCTAGTGCTGGGAGGCCTTGAAGCTCTGCTTGACACAGGGGTAGTGAGGTCTTGCTGCTCCACTGATCCAGGTGCTGGGAGGCCTTTCAGCTGTGCTTGACACAGGGGCAGTGAGCATTTGCTGCTCTGCTGATCCTGGTGCTGGCAGGCTCCGCTGATCCCGGGTTCCGGAGGCCTCGTGGCTCTGCTGATCCTGGTGCTGGGAGGCATATTACCCTCTTACTATATAGGATATAGGCCTGGTGTACAGGTGGGGCCGGCTGGATTGCCCTGAAGGGTGTCCTGGATCAGGGTGGGGGTCCGCTTGGGTGCCTGGCCAGCCTGGATGAGGGGATGATAGCTGTTTGCAGCTGGTAACACCGCCTTTATGGTCAGGGTCCTCACTCGGGTTCCTGGCCAGTCTGGGTGAGGGGCTGAGGGCTCTTTTCAGGCAGGTGGGTGACTGAAGCTCCCAACCTCTCCTTTTTTTAATTTTTTTTATTCTGGGATTTATTTATCTTCTATGGCTGTCACTGGAACTGAGGGCTGGCTTTAGCTCTGAGGGTCAGCCCCAGTTCTGAGGCCTCGGCTGCTGAAAGCAGGTATCTGTGTTTGTTTGGGTTCTGTTATCGAAACTCTGTTGCAACTCCAGATCTGCTGGCTGGCTGAAAGCATGGGGTTTGTTTAGTGTCTATAATTGCAACATAGTTGCTTAGAGTGCAAGCTCACTTTCCAGCAGTGGCAGGCAGGGAACCATGGCTTCCTCCTTCACTGGAGCAAGATAGCCTCCTGTTCTCTGCAGCTGACTGGCTGCTTTTTCTCTGCATCCTCTCCAGCACTTGTGGTTTTTTATTTTTTATTTTTTTCTGACAGCTATTCTGACAGTGGTGGATTGGTACTTCTCTCATTTTGATTCACATCTCTTGGACTGTTATTGCCTTTGAGCATTTTTCCCTATGTCTCTTGGCCTGGTGTAGGCCCCCTTTCAAAAAATGTCCATTTAAGTCCTTTGCCCATGTTTTGTTTGGATTGTTTATCTTCCTATTGTTAATTTGTGTGAGTTCCCTGTCAACTTTGGAATTCAACACTTATCAGAGATACAATTGGCAAGTATGTTCTCCTAGGCAGTGGGGTTTCTTGTTGTTTTGTTCAGGATTTAGTTTGCCGTGCAGAAGATTTTTATTTTGATGTGGACCATTTGTTTAATTTCTCCTTTGTGTTCATTGCCCTCAGAGCTGTGTCAGTAAAGAGATGCCAAGACATATGTCTGATAATTTGCTGCCTGTGCAGTCTTCTGAGATTTCTTCATATAGATTCCCAACTAACGTTCAAGTCCTTTATCCGCTTTGAGTTTATTTTTGTGTATGGTGTAAGGTGGTGGTCTAGTTTCATTTTCTTGCATGTGTCTGTGTGATTTTCATCATTTATTGAAGAGACTGTCTTTTTTTAAATTTTATTGCGTAAAGTATTACAAAGAGTATTACATATGTGTCCTTTTTGTTTCTCCGTCCTTGACAATCCCCTGGCCTCCACTTCCCCCCCTGTGTCTTATGTCTGTTGGTTATGTTTGTATGCATGCATACCAGTCCTTTGGTTGATCTCTTACCCCTTTCCCTTCTGCCCCCCAACCCTTCCCGGCCTTCCCGCTGCAGTTTGACAATCCGTTTGAGGCAGCTCTGCCTCGTATCTATTATTGTTCATAAGTTTATAATGGTCTTTATTTTCCATGAATCAGTGAGATCATGTGGTATTTTTCTTTCACTGACTGGCTTATTTCACTTATCATAATGCTTTCCACTTCCATCCATTCTGTTGCAAATGGTGAGTTCCTTCTTTTCTACAGCAGCATAGTATTCCATCGTGTAGATGTATCACAGTTTTCTAATCTATTCATCTACTGATGGGCACCTAGGCTGTATCCAGATCTTAGCTATGGTGAATTGTGCTTCTATGAACATATGGGTGCATATATCCTTTCTGATTGGTGTTTCTGGTTTCTTGGGATATATTCCTAGAAGTGGGATCACAGGGTCAAATGGCAGTTCCATTTGTAGTTTTCTGAGGAAGCTCCATACTGCCTTCCGTAGTGGTTGCACCAGTCTGCAACCCACCAGCAGTGCACGACTGTTCATTTTTCTCCACCTCCTCTCCAGCACTTGTCATTTGTTGATTTGTTGGTGATAGCCAATCTGACAGGTGTGAGATGGTACCTCATTGTTGTTTTGATTTGCATTTATCAGATGATTAGTGACTTTGAGCATGTTTTCATATGTCTCTTGGCTTTCTGAATGTCCTCTTTTGAAAGGTGTCTATTTAGAACCTTTGTGCATTTTTTGATTGGATTGTTTATCTTCCTTTTGTTAAGTTGTATGAGTTCCCTATAAAGTTTGGAGATTAGGCCCTTATCTGATATGACATTGGCAAATATGTTTTCCCACGCAGTGGGTTTTCTTGTTGTTTCATTGATGGTTTCTTTTGCTGTGCAGAAGCTTTTTATTTTGATGGAGTCCCATTTGTTCATTTTCTCTTTAGTTTCAAGTGCCCTAGGTGCTGTATGAGTGAAGAAATTGCTTCGGCATATGTCTGAGATTTTGTTGCCTTTGGATTCTTCTGGAATTTTTATGGTTTCTCGTCGTACATTTAAGTCCTTTATCCATTTTGAGTTTATTTTTGTGTATGGTGTAAGTTGGTGGTCTAGTTTCATTTTCCTGCATATGTCAGTCCAATTTTCCCAGCACAACTTATTGAAGAGACTATCTTGACTCCATTGTATGTTCTTGCCTCCTTTGTCAAATATTAATTGAGCATATTTGTTCGGGTCGAATTCTGGGCTCTCTATTCTATTCCATTGATCTATATGTCTGTTCTTGTGCCCATACCAGGCAGTTTTGAGAACAGCGGCTTTGTAATACAGCATAATATCTGGTATTGAGATCCCAACTACTTTGTTCTTTCTCAGGATTGCTGCAGTTATTCGGGGTCCTTTTTTTATTATGGAAGAATTTTTGGAGAGTTCGTTCTAGATCTGTAAAGTATGCCGTTGGTATTTTAATGGGAAGTGCATTGAATTTTATAGATTGCTTTGGGATGTGTGGACATTTTAATGATGTTGATTCTACCAGTCCATGAACAAGGTATGTTCTTCCATCAGTTTATGTCTTCCTCTATCTCTTTTTTCAATGTCCTGTAGTTTTGTGAGTAGAGGCCTTTTACCTCTTTACTTAAGTTTATTCCTAGGTAGCTTAATTTTTTTGGTGCGATGGTAAATGGGATTGTTTTTGTAATCTCTCTTTCTGAAAGTTGACTATTGATGTATAGAAATGCGTCAGATCTCTTGGGGTTAATTTTGTATCCTGGTACATTGCCAAATTCATGTATTAAGTCTATTAGTTTTTTGATGGAATCTCTAGGGTTTTGTATGTATAATATCATGTCGCCTGCAAATAAGGACAGTTTTACTTCCTCTTTTCCAATTTGGTTGCCTTTTATTTCTTCTTCTTGTCTAATTGCAATGGCTAATACTTCCAGTACTTTGTTGAACAGGAGTGGTGAGAGCGGGCATCCCTGTCTTGTTCCTGTTCTTAGGGGAAATGTTGTTAGTTTTTGTCCATTGAGTATGATGTTGGCTGTGAGTCTGTCATATATGGCTTTTATTATGTTGAGGTATGATCCTTCTACTCCCACCTTGCTGAGAGTTTTTATCAAAAATGGGTGTTGGGTTTTGTCAAACGCTTTTTCTGCATCAATTGATTGGACCATGTGTTTTTCTTCTTTCAATTTGTTTATGTGATGTATCACGTTTATTGACTTGCGGATATTGTACCATCCTTGCATCCCTGGGATAAATCCTACTTGGTCATGGTGTATGATCTTTCTGATGTACTGCTGGATCCAATTGCTAAGATTGTGTTGAGGATTTTCACGTCTATGTTCATGAGGGTATTGGCCTTTAATTCTCTTTCATTGTGTTGTCTTTACCTGGTTTTGGTATTAGTGTGATGCTGGCTTCATAGAATGAGCTTGGAAGTGTTCCTTCCTCCTGAATTTTTTGTAGTAGTCTGAGAAGGATAGCTTTTAGTTCTTCCTTGAATGTTTGGTAAAATTCCCCTGTGAGGCCATCTGGTCCTGGGCTTTTGTTTGCTGGAAGCTTTTTGGTGACTGCTTCAATTTCTTCCATAGTTATTGGCCTGTTGAGATTTTTAGATTCTTCCTGATTGAGTTTTGGAATGTTGTATTTTTCTAGGAATTTATCCATTTCCTCCAGGTTGTCTAGTTTTTTGGAGTAGAGCTGCCCACAGTATTTTTTAACAATCATTTGTATTTCTGTGGGGTCTGTGGTTATTTTACCCCCATCGTTTCTGATTTTGTTTATTTGGGTCCTCTCTCTCTGCTTCTTGGTGAGTCTGGCTAGAGGATTGTCAATCTTGTTTATCCTTTCGAAGAACCAGCTCTTGGTTTCATTGATTTTCTGTATTATTTTTTTGGTCTCTATGTCATTTATTTCTGTTCTAATCTTTATTATCTCCTTCCTTCTGCTCACTCTGGGTTTTTTTTGTTGTTGTTGCTCTCTTTCTAATTCTTTGAGATGTAGAGTTAGATGATTTACTACCATTTTTTCTTGTTTTTTGAGATAGGCCTGTAGAGCTATAAACTTCCCTCTCAGGATTGCTTTCTATGTGTCCCATAGGTTTTGGATTGTTGTGTTTTCATTGTCATTAGTTTCCAGGATGTTTTTAATTTCTTCTTTGATCTCATTGGTAACCCAATCAATATTTAATAACATGCTCTTCAGCTTCCAAGTGTTTGAGTATTTTGGGTTGTTTTTATTGTAGTTTATTTCTAATATTATGCCATCGTGGTCTGAGAAGATGCTTGTTATGATTTCAATCTTCTTGAATTTGGGGAGACTTTGTTTGTGACCCAATATGTGGTCTATTTTTGAATGTGTCTTAAGAGCACTTGAGTAGAATGTATATTCCTTGGCTGTGGGGTGAAGCGTTCTGAAGATGTCAATTAAGTCCATCTGATTTAGTGAGTCATTTAGGATGGCTGTTTCTTTGCTGATTTTTTGCCTAGAGGATTTATCCAGTGATGTCAGTGGTGTATTAAAGTCCCCCTCTATGATTGCATTGTTGTCGATCTCTCCTTTGATATCTTCCAGGAGTTTTTTTTTTTATGTATTTGGGTGCTCCTGCATTGGGTGCATATATGTTTACCAGGGTTATATCTTCTTGATGTATTGATCCGTTTAGTATTATGAAGTGGCTTTCCTTATCTCTTGTTATGGCCTTCACTTTGAGGTCTATTTTGTCCGATATAAGTATTGCTACCCCAGCTTTCTTTTCCTTTCAATTTGCCTGAAAGATATTTTTCCATCCCTTCACTTTCAGTCTGTGAGAGTCCCTTCTTCTGAGGAGCGTCTCTTGTAGACAACAAATGTATGGGTCATGTTTTTTTTATCCATTCAGCCACTCGATGTCTTTTGGTTGGAGCATTTAGTCCGTTTAAGTTTAAAGTTATTATTGAAAGGTACATGTTTGTAGCCATTTCTTTTTTGTGTGTGTGGCTGTTTTCTTTCTGAGCTTTTTGTTCCTTTTTTTACACCAGTCCCTTTAGAATTTCTTGCATTGCCGGCTTGGTGGTGATAAACTCTCGCAGCCTTTTTTTGTCTGTGAAGCTTCCTATTTCCCCTTCAATTTTGCATGATAGCCTTTGATAGAGTATTTTTGGATTCAGTCCTTTGATTTGCATCACTTTGTAAATTTCTGTCCATTCTTTTCTGGCCTGATGTGTTTCTGTTGAGAAATCATTGGATAATCTAATGGGAGATCCCTTGTATGTAACTTTCCGTCTCTCTCTTGCAGCCTGTAAGATTCTCTCTTTGCCCTGAACAGTTGCCATGATAATTATGATGTGTCTTGTGTCGGTCTTTTCGGGTTCACCTTGTTTCGTACTCTCTGGGCTTGTGTGACTTTTTTCTTCCCCAACACAGGGCAGTTTTCTGATATTATTTCTTCCAATAGGTTTTCTAATCCTTGTTCCTCTTTCTGTTGTTTTGGCACCCCTATTATCCATATGTTGTTTCGTTTCATGTTGTCCCAAATCTCACTTACGCTCTCCTCCTGTCTTTTAATTTTTTTCTCCAATTGCAGTACAGTTTGGGTGTGTTTGCTTCCTTGTCTTCTAATTCACTAATTTGGTCCTCCGCTTCTCCTAGTCTACTGTTGATACTTTCAATGGTGTTTTTTATTGCAGCTATATCACTCTTCATTTCTTCTTGGGTCTTACTTAAGTTGTTGATTTTTTCATCTCTTAATTCTTGATTCTTGCTTAAGTAGTTGATTTTTTCATCTGTTTTTTTCTTGGTTCTTCTATATGTTTTTGATTTTTTCCTCCATCCGGTTTATGGACTCTAGGACCCTTATTCTGAATTCTTTTCCTCTCATGTTGCATGCCTCTGTATCACTTAGCTGGTTTTCTGGCGAATCCTCCTTCTCTTTCCTTTCGGGATTTCTTTGTCTACCCATGTTTGATCTGACTGACATATCTAGACGTTGAGTCATTCATGAGCTGCTCCCTGGGTGGCAGTGGCTCCTTGGGCTGTGGTTGCTCCTCGGGCGGTTGCGATAGCAGATTTTCCTCAGTTGGCAGCTCCTCTTATGTGTGCTGTTCACAGCTTTGGTGGCTCTTCTTGCTGGTGGGGGGAGGCTTCACATACAGCTGCTGATCCTCAGACGGTATGGTGATCAGGAGGCTGCTGCGGCTTGGATCTGCTGCGTTGATTTAAGGTCACATAATGCAACAAATCAAGCCACAACGTACCAGGCACTGAAGACAAATATATTCACAATATTAATAACCCCAAATAAAGGAGACTGCCCAAATTAAGAGGATTAGGGGATAAGGAAGAAAGAAGAGAAAAATATAACAGAGAGAAAAGAAAAGAAAAGTAAGAAAAAAAAGGAGTTCAAAAATGAAATTGGGAAAAATGACGCAGAAAAAAAGAAAAAAAAAAGAGTGAAAAGAGAGAACGAAGTAGAAGAGGGGAAGAGACTATTTATATGAGGAGAAAACTCTGATAGAAGCGCCACTAATCCCAACAGATTCCAGCAACAGATCACTGGAGATGAATGCAAACTACAAATAATCAATAATATCAAGAGAGGCAAGGGAAAACAGAAGCACAAAAATAACTGGCGGGGAGCGGGGGGGTGGGGGGAGAGAGGGGAAAAGCCAGCAAAAGAAAAATAAAAGGAAAAAGCAAAACAACCTCACAACCAGTCCTAAACCACACACACACACACACACACACAAAACAAACAAACAAACAAACAAAAAAAACACCCAAAATACTCAACAATCAAGCAAACAGCAACAAAACATGGAAAGATAAAAGAAGGGAAAAAATTTTGGATAGTGAAGAAAGATAAGGGATAGGTGTATAAGGATTTAGAGCAGTGGAGTCAAAATAGGATAGATAATTAGGGTGAAATTTTGACAGGGGGAACAAGAAGGAATCAGGAAAATCTAAAGCAGGAATAGGGTAAGAGAAACAGGACAACAAAAAGGGAAAAGTGGGGAAGAGGGTTTTAGCATAGAGGTAAAATTGAGGTAGGGAAAATTGATGCTATAGGAACGATGAAAATAGAATGGAGAACACTAATCCCAAAATAAAATAGAGAGACAATAAAATGTCACTTTAAAAAAATGGTAAAGTGGTAGCAGCAATAAAACTGGTTAAACATAAAAATGTGGTAATTAAAAGGATAAAATCAGCTGATGGAAAAAGAAGAAAAATTTGCTTTCTTAGTTAAAAAGTGAAAAAAGAAAAAAAATATTGCAGTAGTGAAGGTAATTCGGTTCTTCTACTCTTCAGTCTGGTTCGCCTTGGTCTTGCCAGTTATTCAGGGAAGTGTTGAATGTCCCTGCGATACACTGTTCATCAGTGTTGTAAACCATAGTCCTGATTTTAAAGCAGGCTGTATTTGTGTCCCAGACTGCCTTAATTTGTGTTTAGCTGAGATTAAGGTTGTGGCTCAGCCTCTGGGTGGCAATATTTTTGGGTTGGCCTCTGAGGCTATACAGCGTCTCTATTCAGTACCAACGTTTTATTTTCTCTATTGCACTTAAAACTGGTTTGGGGTGGTCAACTCCCCAGAACCGGTTCTTTAATCGTGGCCCTGGTCTATGTTATTGCTGGGACTGAAAGTCCCTCTATAGGCCAGACCCTGTTAACGCCCAGGGACTGGTCAGATTATTTTAATCCTTCATCTCATTCAGGGTCTAATCTGGGTGTGGCTGTGCTCCTTGCCTGGGGGCTAGGTGGAGGAGTCCCACACTCCGGAAAGAATGGCTGCCCGAGTCCTGGTCCAGGGGTGTCTCAGCACTAAATTTGCTGGCACCTCTCCCGGCGCCCCCTTTCTCCCCAGCCTCTCCCCAGATTCCACTCATCTGCATCTTCTCCCTCTCTTTCAGCACAGGTGAGTGTCTGTATCTGAAATGTCCTATGAACAGGGTTCAGTGAATATAAACAAACAAATGCTGGCCACAGAAACGGGGAAGTCTGAATTTCTGTAAGCTCCTCTCTTACCAGCACTGCATGGTCTGTTCAGCTGTTGAGGCAGCCCCCTCTAGGCTCAGTCCTCCGTAATCACAGAACCCAAATCTCAAATCCCCCTGTGCCAGGAATCCCGCGGATCTCTTTTCCCCAGTCAGGGGCTGTGCCTGTCCCAGTGCCATGCGGTCTCCCTCTGAGCCTCTGGGCTCAGAGGTCTGGCAAACTTTCCTGCCCAGATCCCTGGTTCGTTTACCATTCCAGGGTAGCTCTGCACTTCCCTACTGCAAACCGTCTCACCAGCTGAGTAATTTCGCCAATTCGCGGTGGGTGTTATTAGTTTCAGCTGCTTACTCCATCTGCTCTGGCACAAGACCTGGGACGCGTCTGCCTATATCGCCGCCATCTTGTAGAAATCAAAGAGACTGTCTTGACTCCATTGAATGCTCTCGCCTCCTTTGTAAATTAATAATACAGTGTAATGACTTGGGTCCACTTCTGGGTTCTCTGTTCTGTTTCAGTGGTGTATATGTTTTTTCTAGTGCCAGTAGCAGGCAGTTTTGAGAATGGTGGCTTTATAATATAGCTTAATATCTGGTATTGTGAGCCTTCCATATTTTTTTGTAGTTCCCTGGATTGCTGAGGCTATTTTTACTCCATATGAATTTTTGAAGAGTTTGTTCTTTGTCTGTGAAATATTCTGTTGGTATATTAATGGAGATTACATTGGATCTATAAATTGCTTTGGGTAGTATGGACATCTTAATAATGTTAATTCTACCAACCCATCAACACAGTATATTAGTCCACTGGTTGATATCTTTATCTCCTTTTCAATATTCTGTCATTTTCCAAGTGCAGTTCTTTTACTTCCTTAATTGAGTTTTTTCCTTAATTCCTTTATTGCAATGGTAAGTGGGATTCTTTTCTTAGTTTATCTTTTTGGGAGTTCATTCTTGGTAAATAAAAATACATATATTTATGGGTGTTAATTTTGTATCCTTATTCATGACCAAATTCATTTATTATGTGCTTTTCCGGTTGGGATGACTTTTATTTCTTCATGTCTGAGCACTATGGTAGCACATCCTGTAGTATGTTGAACAGGAATTGTGAAAATTGGCATCACTGTCATGTTCCTGTTCTTTCATGGGAAATGGTTTTAGTTTTTGCCTATTGAGTATGATGTTGGCTGTGGGTTTCTCATATATGGCCTTTATCATGTTGAGTATGCTCCCTCTATTACCACATTGCTGAGACTTTTTATCAAAATTGGGGGTTGGGTTTTTTCCAATTCTTTTTCTGTGTCTATCAATATGATCACGTGATTTTTAACCTTCAGTTTGTTTATGAGTTGTATCACATTTATTGATTTGTGAATATCATACCAGCCTTGCATCCCTGGAATATATCCCACTTGATCATGTCATTTGGTCCTTTAATATAATGCTGGATGTGATTTGCTAATACTTGGTTGAGGATTTTAGTATCTGTCATCATCAGCTATAGTGGCCTGTAATTCTCTTTCTTTGTAGTGTCTTTACCTTCTTTTGGAATTAGAATAATGCTGACCTCATACAAAGAGTTTGGAAGTATTCTTTCCTCTTTGATTTTCTGAAACAGTTTGAGGAGTATAGATTGTAGTTTTCTGACTGTTTGGTAGAACTCCCCTGTGAAGCTGTCCAGACCTGAGCTTTTGTTGGTTGGAAGTGTTTTGATTACTGCTTCTATTTCATCAGTTGTTATGAGCCTGTTCATGTTTCTTAATTCTTTCTGAATCAGTTTTGGTAGTTTGCATTTTTTACTGACTTCATCTATTTCATCCACATTGTCCAGCATTTTGGCATATAGTTGTTCATAGTATTTTCTTACAATCCTTTGAATTTCTGTGGTGCCAGTGCTTACTCCTCCACTCTTGTTTCTGATTTTACTTATTGGAATCATGTGTGTTTGTTTCTTCATGAGTCTTGCTAATGGTTTATCAATTTTGTTTATCCTTTCATGGAACCAGCTTTTGGTTTCATTGAATTTTTTTTCTCTGTTATTTTTTCTACTGTAATCTTTAATTTTTCCTTCCGCTACTTACTCTGGGCTCTTCTTGTTGGTTTCTTTCTAATTCTTCAGTTGTAGGGATAAATAGTTTATTGCTGATTTTTGTTCTTTTCTGAGATAGGTCTATAGTGCTATGAACTTCCCTCTCAGGACTGCTTTTGCTGTTTCCCAGAGATATTGTGTTGTTATTTGTTCATTTTCCTTTTTTTCCAAAAAGTCTTTGATATTTTCTTGATCTCATTGTAACAAATTCATTGTTTAATAGCATGCTATTTAGCCTGTAAGTGTTTAAAAGTTTTTGGGTGTTTTTACGCTAGTTGATTTCTCATTTCATTCCACTGTGATCCAAGAACATGCTTGATATGATTTAAATCTTCTTGAACTTGTAGGGACTTGTTATGTGTCCTACCATGTGGTCTATCTTTGGGAATGACCCCTGTGCACTTGAGAAGAAAGTATATTCTGCTCTGTTGGGGTGAACGTTCTAAAATGTCAATTAAATCCATCTGATGCAGTGTGTCCTTTAGAGTCTCTGAATCATTGTCTTGTCACATGGAAGATCTATCCAGTGAAGTGATAGGAGTAATAAAAGTCTGCTACTATGACTGTCCTGTTTTCAGGCTCTCCATTAAAGTCCCCTGGAAGTCTCTTTGTTTGATTTTTGTTTGTTTGTTTCAGATGTATAAGTAATTCTTTCTGAATCAATTTTGGTAGTTCGCATTTTTTACTGACTTCATCTATTTCATCCACATTGTCCAGCATTTTGGCATATAGCTTTGAATTGGCATGTATATACTAGAGGACCGGTGCACAAAAATTTGTGCACTTGGTGGGGAAAGGAGGGTACATCAGCTGGGTCTGTGCCCCCTCGCAGTCTGGGACCCCTCAGGAGAAAACGACCTGCTGGCTTAGGCCTACTCCTGGGTGGCAGAGGGCAGGCCCAATCCCTAGGTTCAGCCCCTTGTCGGGCTCAGAGCAGGGCTGATTGGGGAGTTGGGGCGCCTTCTCCTGTCATGCACAAAGCAGGGCAGATTGGGAGGTTGCGATGCCACCCTCACTCATGCTCAGGGTAGGGCCGATTGGGGGGTTGGGACACCGCCCCCAGTCACACTCAGGGCAGGGCTGATGGGGAGGTTATGGCTCTACCCCGTCACACACAGAGCAGGGCCCGAGGGGTAGGAGAGGGTTGGGGCCCAGCACCCTGTCAAACACAGAGCAGGGCTGATCAGGGGTTTGAGGCGCCACACCGTGTCACACACAGAGCCGCAGGGCGATCAGGGGGTTGGGGAGCTCCCCCCATCAGGCACGGAGCAGGGCTGACCAGGGGGTTGGGGCGCCTTCCTCTGTCATGAACAGAGCACAGCGGATAGGGAGGTTGAAGTCCCATCCCCTTTTACACACGGAGTCTCAGGGCGATCAGGGGTTTTGGGTGCTGCCCCCTGTCACGCTGATCCCCGTGGGTGCCGGGAGCCCTCTCAGCTCTGCTGATCCCGGTGCTGCGAGGCATATTACCCTTTTACTGTATAGGATAGAGGCCTGATGCATGGGTGGGGCTGGCTGGTTTGCCCTGAAGGGTGTCCTGGATCAGGGTGGGGGTCCCCACTGTGGGGCCTGGCCAGCCTGGGTGAGGGGCTGAGGGCTGTTTTCTGGCCGACTGAAGCTCCCAAATGCTTTTTTGTTTCTTTTTTTTTATTCTGGGCCAGCTTTAGCTCTGGCTCCAGCTCTGAGGCCTCTGCTGCTGATAGACGGTATCTGGTTTGTTTGTGTTCTATAATCGAAACAATATAGAACTCCAGCTCTGAGATCTCGGGCTCACTGAAAGCATGTTTCTGGGGCTTTGTTTAGCTTCTATATTTGTTACAATGTTTCTTAAACTGCAAGCTCAGAGGCCGGCAAGGCAGGCTGGGAACGTTGGTGTCCTCTGTCACTGAAGCAAGCAAGCCTCATGTTAGTTTCAAGCTGCCTGGCTGCTGGCCGCCATCTTGGCAGGCAGCTAATTTGCATATCTCGCTGATAGCCAAAGGGAAGAGTACTGGTCGTATGCTAATTACCATGTTTATCTTTTATTAGATAGGAGATATACATATATTCCTATGTTGGATGAATATTTGTTTCCTAGGGTAATATTTTCTGCTGGTTGATCCCTTTGGTATCATGCAGTGACCTTTCTGTCTCTTGTAATGGCCTTTATTAAAAAGTCTATTTTGTGATATGAATATTGGTACTCCAGCCTTTTTTTCTTTCCATTTGCATGGAAATTTTCCCATTCCTTCACTCCAATCCTTTGTGTGTCTTTTGTTTTCAGATGGCACTCTGTATACAGCATATACTTGCATCATATTTTTGTATCCATTTTGAAACCCTATGCCTTTTGATTGGAGCATTTACCTATTTATATTTAGAGTTATTATTGATAGGTATTTATTTCTTTCCATTATCTTTCTGTATGGCTAAGTTTCTGTCACTGTTTCTCATTCTCATTACAGCAATCCCTTTGCATTTCTTGTAATGCTGGCTTTGTGACAATTTATTCTTTTAGCCTCTTTCTGTCTATGAAGCTCTGTATTTGACCGTCTATTTTGAAGGAAAGAATTGCCGTATATAGTAATCTTGGTCTCAGATCCTCTCTTTCCATTAACTTGAGTACTTCATGCCAATCCCTCTGGCCTGTAGAGTTTCAGATGAGATATCAGGACTCATCCTTATGGGGACGACTTTGTAGCTAACAGTTTTCTTTTTAATTGCTGCCTTGAAGATTCTCTCCTTGTCTTTAATTTTTGGCATTTTAATTATGATGTGTCTGGGCACGTGTTTGGGTACTTCTTCTTTTGGGTTCTCTTTGGCTCTTGACCTTGTGTGGGATTTTTCTTTACCACGTTAGGAAAGTCTTCTGCCATTGTTTCTTCAAAGACCGTCTCTAGGCTTTTCTCCCCTCCTGCCTCTTTTGGCACACTCGCTATTCTAATATTGTTATGTAAATGGTCCTCCTGTTTGTATTATGTCATTTTATATCTAGGACTGTTCTTCTTTTCATAGTTACTATATCTTTTTTCATGCTGTTGAGCTCTTTTACCTTCATAACTCTGAAGTCAGATTCAGATAAATGTCTTCTCTGTGCTTCATCTCCCTCTATATCTGGAGAATTCTCTAGTTCTCTCATTTGGGGGTTGTTTATTTATTTCCTCTTTCTGGCTTTCTGTGTGGGTTTGCGGTGACAAGTTAGGTAGATCCTCTGTGCCTCTCAGTCTCTAGTGCAGAATATTATTAAAGGATGTTTCTGACTAAGTAGGTCAGGCAAAGACTCAAAGCCTCCAGAGACCTCCTCTGTCTATAGACTGATAGGATTCCAACTTAACTTGCTTCCAAGGCAATGGTCCTCAGGTTATAGCAAGAGTTTGTTTCAACAGGGTGGGGCAGTTGCTTCTGTGTGGAGGTTTATTGTTATTTATAATCTCTTAAGTGTCCTCCGGGCAAGGTGTTTCCCAGTAGTGTGTGTTAATTGTCTCCCCTCCAGGAAAGGCAAATGTCTGCATGGGAAAGATTTTCTCTGCTGCATGAGGAAATGACTCCTCCCAGGAAACTTGAAGTGTCTGTCTTCTGTGCTGGAACCCTTGACTCCCCAGTTCTGGCTTTTTCCTTCACAGCTCCAGTCCACTTCCCCCTCCCTTTGCCAGGGCACAAGCTGTGTGGCTCCACAGGGAAATTTGTGCGCTGGCCCTTTAAGAGGATACCTGAATTTCTAGCTGTCTCTCCCTGGCAGACAGTGCCCTGCTGCTATTCACATCCACAGGTTATATGGGTACCCTCCTCAGTTCTGGTGCTCTCTGCTAGGAGGCGCAGCTTGGGGATTAGACCCAGATTTCTCAGTGGCAGTCCTCCACAGCTGAGATATCTCTCCGAGACTTCAGTTGCTGTCTGTGGGTGTCAGGCCCGCCCCTTCAAGACTCCTCTCCTCCTACCAGTGTCTAAGTGGCGCCCACCTTTGGTCCTCTGGTGTCAGGGTTCTCTCCTGTGAGTTTTCCATTGATTATTCAGGAAGTTGTTCTGTATTTTAGTTGGAATATCAGTTTGTTCCTGGGAGCATGTCCCTGCATCATCCATGATTCTGCCACCATTCTTTTAAATATATTTGTACTTATCTCAGAGAGGAAAGGAGAGCTTGTGAGAGTTAGAAACATCAGTGATGAGAGCGATTCTTTGATCAGTTCCTCCTGCAAGCCCCAGGCAGGAGATTGAGCCCACACCCAGGCAAGTGCCCTTGACCTGAATCAAATCTGGGCCCTTCATTCTTAAGGCCTGTGATCTGTCCACTGTTCCAAACTAGCTAGGGTTCTGCCACCTTTTTCAACCTTCTTCAGAATCCCTCTGCATTGTAAAGTCCCTGCTAACATTCTTGTCCAATAGGCTTCTCTTTCATGTGGTTTCAGGATGGAGTTGTGCATGAAGGTCCTAATGTCCTGTGAGTGCACATTCTGATCAATAGCACCATCAGGAAATGTGCATTGAGGGATGCTCAGTAGGAATATAGTAACAGAAACCTGCCATGTCTCTTGCTGTTTCTGTCTCTGTTTGGATCATGATGGAGCCCAACTAAGGCTCTTGTTTCCAATAGGGTGTTAAAGGATACACCCTGCATTTCAAGCCATGTTCTTCTGAGAATACTTTGGAAAGGTGCCCTACTCTAAAATGTATTAGGCCATTTAATTATAAGGCCAGATCTTTTTATAAGGATAAGGCTTTCATTTTTTAATTTTTTTTTATTCCCTAAAGTTTTTCAAAGCATATTAGAGATGTGTCCTTTTTTTTTTGTTTTCTCCCCTTGACCTCCCCATCTTCCCCCCCCAACCCAGTTTTTATTTCTTATTGAATTAATAGTCTAAGAATCACAAAGATGTATAAAGATATACTTTGTGCTTCCAACAATCATGTACTTAATGAGGAAATATGAAGACGAAATAACGACATCTTAATCAGGAGAATATAAGTACAATAGGTCCTCATGTTACATTTAAGATCTATTCCTGCAGCACGTCATAATGATTTTTGCCGTAAGTCAGAACCCACCTAGATAAGCATCTACATCACTCACATGGAGCACACATACACAGCAGTAATGAGGTGAAACAATAAAAAAAAAATAAAATATAAAAGTAAAAAATTAAAAGGGAAATAACGATTCCTGACCTTTACTTGTGCTAAATCCTATCTAATAATAGACAAACAGGGTAACTGACAGTATCTTCCCTTAACCTCCCATTGGCTAATCAGCATGATATGCAAATTAACCCCCAACAAAGATGGCGGTTAATTAGCATAAGGAGGTGCCCAATGGCTATAGGCTATTGGAGCCTGCAATCAGAGCTGAGAGGTCCCCTGCCAAGGCCTGATGCCTTGGTCAGAAGCGTTAGGCCTGGGCAAGGGCGGAGCTTGGATTTTGGGCGTTGCAGGGGGTAAGCCAGCGATGGTGGGGAGCCGGAGAGGGGTTGGCGTTGGTGGGAGCTGGGGGTCCTCTGCCCAGGCCTAATGCCTTTGCCAGAGGCATTAGGCCTGGGCAGGGCTGGAGCCGGTAATTGCAGGGGTACTATTGGTCCCTTCCCAGGTCTAATGCCTTTGCTAGAGGCGTTAGTTTTGAGCTGGGGTGGAGCCTGTGATTGAGGGGAGCATGGGGTCTCCTGCCCATGGCATTAGGCCTTGGTAGGGGTGGAGCTGGCAATCCTGGGGAGTTGGGGGTCCCCTGCCCAGGCCTAATGCCCCGGCCAGAGGCATTAGCCCTGTGCAGGTGCAAAGCCATCAATTTCAGGGAGCAGAGAGGCAGCTGGCCATGGCCGTAAGCAGGGGCAGAGCCAGTGATCATGGGGAGCAGGGTCTGAGCAGACGATTTAGGGAGTTGGTGGTTCCCTGCCCAGAGCTAATGACTGGACCACAGACATTAGGCCTGGGCAGGGACCAAGCCGGCAATTGGTGTGAACTCCAGAGGAAACACCTTTTCTGACTGCTCATTGGTTAAGCTCCCTCTATGCCACTGGTAATATTCTTAGTAAATTGGGTAATAAGAATCAAAATAGGTGATGTAGGGTTTTTTACCGCACTCCTGGAGAAAAAAGGAAGGTCCACTGCTGGAGGGGTAAGAAATGTCATATCCTATCCTTGCTGGTTTTGCGGAGTGGATAATGCCTTGGCCTGCCCACTGCTGAGTCTTGGTTCAATTCTGGCTAAGGGCATGTACATAGGTTGCAGGCTCCTCCCTGGCCTGGGCCCAGGTCAGGGCTCATGCAGGTGGCAACCAATCAAAGTGTTCCTCTCACTTTGATGTTTCTCTCTGTCTTTCCCTTTCTCTTCCACATTCTTGAAAAATCAATGGAAACATATTCTCAGGTGAGAAGGAAGAAAGGAAGGAAGGAAGGAAGGAAGGAAGGAAGGAAGGAAGGGAGAAAGAAAAGGAAGAAAGAAAGAAATGTCATATCCTATGAAAGACACATCTTGAGAATGCCTAATAAAAGTTGTCATTTTTTTCATAGTAAAGGGACTGGAGTCCGTGTTGATGAAAACACCTTGGTGGCTGAGGTTGACTGGCAGTGGCTGCAACAGCGGGGTGATTGAGCTGATGTCTTTGCCTGATCAGCCCGGTCGGCGCCCACAAAGGGAGGCCAGGCTGTGGCTTAGGCCAAAGGGAGCATGGAGCAGGGAGTAGGACATCCCCTGAGGGCTCCCAGTATGTGATAGGGGCCAAGCTGGGCTCAGGGGCCCCCCTCCAGTGCACAAATTTTTGTGCACCTTGCCTCTAGTAAATAATAAAAAACATAAAGCACATATGTAAATACATATAAATGGTGGAAGTTTTTTTAAAATAAATACTCAGAGGATGGCACTGTAACCACAAAATGATGTACTTCGAGTCCAATGTAATCCGCCGACGGTCTGCATTTTCTTAACAGACTGAAAAGTGATTAATGTGGGTTCTGATGGTGTTTTAATGAAAACAAGGGTGGGAAGGCACACTTGAAAGAGTCAGGCATTGCCAGTTCCAAATCATTGCATGCACATAGTTGTGAAGAAATCAGGTAAAAGTGACTTATTCATATTAGTAAAGAGATGTTTTAAAATCTAACATAGAGACCCTCACTATAAATTATGTTGGAAAATTGAAAGTATTGATAGCATCAGTGTAGTTAAGAAGAATATGCCTCTGCACTTGAATATAGACAAGCAGCCTGCCCATTTCAATTTTGGATGAGCTAGTGAGCAAAGAAAATTAGTGAAAGGCTCACTTAGTGGCATTAGTGGAAAGAATTAGCACTGGAACATAGTAATATTTATGGGAATGTAATATTTCTCATATTTGAAGGAGATTAGTGCCCTTCATATAAGCCATTAAATAATACCGCTAAAGAGCAGTTAAATCTCAATGGCCATCATTACCAAAATTCAGTTTCTACTTTAAATTATTCAGCATTAGAAGAGAACCATGCTAAATGGGTGATAAATTATGAAATGATTAGAGGCCCGGTGAATGAAATTCAAGCACCGGTGTCATCCCACAGCTTGGCCTGCGGCCTCACACAATCTGGGACCCCTTGGGAGATATGGGACTGCCAGGTTAGGTCTGAAATCTTCTGAGGGATGTAGCAGTGCACAAAACGGCAGGCAGGTGGGCAGGAGCCCAAGCTGGAGCCAGGTGCTGTGTTCCCGCTCATCCAAGCCCCACTCCACCTGCCACCACCAATTGGTAGCACTGTGGCATAGGCAGCGAAGGCTCCTGCTGCCACAGCTGCACTCTCCAGGTATGAGCCTGGCTTCTGCCTGAGCAAGGGTCCCACTCTGGGAGCTCCCTGACCACCAGGGGGAAGCTCCTGTGTTGAGCATCTGCCACCTGCTGGTCAGTGTGCATCATAGCAACGACTCATAATGGTCCCTTAGGCTTTTGGCCCAATAAAACCTTACTATTCACAGATGACATCTTGCCACTATTAGAATACTTGTGGCCCTAATTAATTAATACTAAGGAAATACTAATTAATACTAAGGAATTAATTAGAAGAAATATTGTAATGCCGCTATTTGCCCTTTCTCTATAATAGAAGTGTCAACCAAATTCAGGATTGACCATGACAAATTGAAACACATGCATACCATTGGCGCCAGGAAGAGCTGCATATGTTTCGCACATGGGCAGGTCAACCTAGAGTGACAGAGAGAGAGCGAGAGGGTGTAAACTTGCTTAATTAGACCTGCTGTCTAAGGTAGCTAAATTTTTTCCAACCCAGTGAAGCAGCGCAACTTCTCTTTCAGGTAATTGTGAGCAACACAGCAGTAAATTTCAACACAAAGCAGGTTATTATTGTAGCTCACCCAGGGAGAACAAAGAGTAAACCATTTAACTGCAGCAGTGTTTGACTATATTCTTCACAGTGAGAAAACCTGAAGTCATTTACAAGTTCCATCATTTCTTCCTTATTTTCAGTCAGGTCAAGTTTCTCAGCTTTCTAAATCTCTGTTTTCTGGCTAATGAAGAGAAAATAGGATACCACCGAGTCTACCATCTACCTATTCCACGACTTCTGTGAGGATCAAAAGACACACGGGAAAATGCTTCACAGACATTTGGTTAGTGTAAAATATTCCCACCTGGCTCTAAACCAAGTCATGTTCTAGGACTGAAGAAACTGCAAGGAGGTGAGTTGCTGGGGAGAGGAAGCCGGGCATTGCTACATGATGTCATTACCCAGATGGACACTTAGCATATTTGCCTTTTATAAATGTAGATTGCCAGTGCACATCATGTATACTGGCTGTGGGTCTGATGGTCACAAAGACATACAGTCACTCAGTCTTTTATATGTAGAGAGAGGCCCGGTGTAGAAAAATTTGTGCACTCGAGGGGGAGGGTGGGTCCCCTCAGCCCGGCCTGTGCCCTCTCGCAGTCTGGGACCCCTCGGGAGATAACGACATGCTGGCTTAGGCCTGCTCCCGGGTGGCAGAGGGCAGGCCCAATCCCTAGGTGCAGCCACTGGTCGGGCTCAGAGCAGGGCTGATTGGGGAGTTGGGGCACCTTCCCCTGTCACGAACAGAGAGGGCGGATAGGGAGGTTATGGCCCCGCCCCCTGTCACACACAGAGCCTCAGGGCGATCAGGGGGTTTGGGCGCTGCCCCCTGTCACGCTGATCCCCGTGCGTGCCGGGAGGCCTCGAGGCTCAGCTGATCCCGGTGCTGAGAGGCATAGTACCCTTTTACTATATAGGATAGAAGTCTGGTGCACGGGTGGGGGCCGGCTGGTTTGCCCTGAAGGGTGTCCTGGATCAGGGTTGGGGTCCCCACTGGGCTGCCTGGCCAGCCTGGATGAGGGGATGATTGCTGTTTGCAGCAGATCACACACCCGTCAGGGTGGGGGTGCCCACTGGAGTGCCTGGCCAGCCTGGATGAGGGGCTGATGGCTCTTTCAGGCTGGTCAAGCCCCACCCCAGTGGATACCCTAACCCCATGAAGGTTTGGCCAGCCTGGGTGAGGGGCTGAGGGCTGCTTTTAGGTTGGCCAAGACCCTGGCGATGGAAGCTCCCAGCCTCTCCTCTTTTTTGTTTTTGTCTTTGTTTTTTTTACATTCTGGGATTTATTTACCTAGTATAATTGAAAATTTGTAGCCTTGAGTGTAGCTCAGAGCCAGCCAGGGCGGGCGGGAGGCTTGGCTTCCTCCATACCAGGGGCAGCCCAAGCCTCCTGCTCGCTCCAGGTCCGAGGCCACGGCCAGCTTAAGCAGAAATCTGGGATTTATTTATCTTCTATAATTGAAAATTTGTTGCCTTGAGTGGAGCTCAGATCCGGTCATGGCAAGCAGGAAGCTTGGCTTCCTCCATCACTGGGGCAACCAAGCCTCCTGCTCGCTTCAGCTCCATGGCTGCCAGCTGCCTTATTGGTTGGTTTAATTTGCATATAGTCACTCTGATTGGCGTGTGGGCATGGCTTAGGTGTAGTGAAGGTACGGTCAATTTGCAAGTTTGTCCTTTACTAGTGTAGACTAGAGGCCTGGTGCACAAAAATTTGTTCACTCGGGGAGGTCCGTCAGCCCAGCTTGTACCCTCTTGCAGTCTGGGACTCCCTCGGGGGTTGTCCACCTGCTGGCTTAGCATGTCCACCTCAGCTGGAAGTCAGACATCCTTCTGGCCACCCGAGAGCCCTCAGGAATGTCCACTTGCCAGCAGGGAGAAGGCGTAAGCTGCAGTAGGACGACCTTAGCACTGCTGAGAAGGCTGGAGAGGCTCCCAACACCACCACTGCGCTGGCCCCCATCAGCCTGGCTTGTGACTGAGTAGAGCTCCCCCTGTGGGAGTGCACTGACAACCAGGGGGGCAGCTCCTGCATTGAACATCTTCTCCCTGGTTGTCAGCGTGTGTAATAGTGATCAGTCATTTCCAGTTGTTCTGCTGATAGAGTTAATTTGCCTATTACCCTTTTGTTATATAGGACAGAGGCCTGGTGCACCAGTAGGGGCTGGCTAGTTTGCCCTGAAGGGTGTCCCGGATCAGGGTGAGGATCCTGCTGGTATTCCTGGCCAGCCGGGGAGAGGGGCTGAGGGCTGTTTTTAACCCGCTGGTGACCCAAGCTCCCAGACTCTCCTTGTTTTAGTTTATGGGGGATTTATTGTTTTTTGGGGGGTAGTTTATAATTGAAACTTTGTAGCCTTGAGCAGAGCCCATGGCCAGCAAGGGCAGATGGGAAGCTTGGCTTGCTCCATCACCTGGGGAAACCCAAGCCTCCTCCTTGCTCCAGCTCTGTGGCTGCTGTCATCTTTGTGACAGAGTGATGGTTAATTTGCATATTGTTTTTTTATTAGATAGGATATATAGATATACCCAAGTGCACAACAAGAGCACAAGGCTTGTCCTCTGTCCAAAATGTTTTTGAAAGTACACCATGAAATGTTCTTAGATAAGTGAGGAAGTTGATTTTGAAATTGAATGTGCATTACTTGGCATATTATGGACTTCCGGGAGCAATGGAAAGTGTTTTCACCGAGAAGCTAATAATTCAATACTTGCATAATGAAGGAATTATTAGTTCATAAGTGAAAGTGCATGGTGAGTGAGTGTAGCAGGACGATTAAGAATCTTTTAGTAATGTCGACAAGAGATTGTGAGAAAGACAGTGGAAAGTAGAGAAGGAGAAAAATTGACAAATGCGTGTCAAGATATAGGAAGGCACTGATCAATATGTATGTGGACATCATGGAAATTGCTTGCACTTTGTTCAGGAGTGGACAGGTTTTTCCCACCGATGGTAATTTAAGAAATTAAGGAAGATATAGAGGGAGGACAAGATGTCAAAAGATAATACATTCCAGAATAACATTCTACAGTGCATTTAACCATGAGCTTATTGGAGTCTTAGAGGAAATGTAAACATTTTCATTGAAAGAGGAAATAAAGTGGTGCTTTGAATAGTTGCTTTTTCCTTAAAACATTGATCTCCATTGTGATGCCCTCACGTAAGTATTTGTCATTTACAGGACCGCTGTCATGTGTGAGAGAGAATTATGCAGGCGTTCCTTGCAAAGAGAAAACCCCTTCTAGGAGAAATTACCATTTGTCTCCAAGAAATGATGATGGCACTACTAGTTACAGGTAACCGGCAACAAAACATAAGGACACCTAATACATGCTAGGTACTGTTGTTGGTGAGGTGAAATTCATCTATCATAACACTAAATATTTACCATTGACCGACTAAGTAGCATGTAGTATATTCAGAGTCCTAATTTCCATTATTTCCAACAGCAGCCAGACCTTGTCACCTTTCTGTTCCTTGTGCACAGGATTCCAGTTGTTCTAAATCCCCAACATTTCCTGATGTTTTCCTCTTAAAACATTGGAACCTACTTAGGAATAAAGTATCTCATTTTAGTTGATTGGCACTTCCCTAATGACCCATCCTTTCATGAGCTTGTTAGCTGTTTGTGTATCTTCTTTGGAGAAATGTCTCTTGAAGCCTTCTGCCCATTGGCATTTTCCTATCTGTGTAGTCAGAGTGTGTCCCTGTTCTGTATCTTAGAAGGTGATTTCAAAATACTTCTGCTTTATTTCCTTCAGTTATTCTGGCAGAGGTGATCCAGGTTCCCGAGTCAGGAAGCATTATGGCCCACCATCTAGGGAGGGTGCACACTGTGACCATGGCCTTTCAGGTTCTGGAGATGAGCACTCCTGTAGGAGACACAGGTGTTTAAAAGCCTTCTCTCTTTTTATCTAGTAGCACACTGCAGTTGTTAACTTGGACAAAATTAATACCGTGTTTTTTTAACGTAGTGATTGTGATGGCTGTGGCAGCAGTCCTGGTAGATATTATTCTGAATATCGAACTGCAGGCTCTTACAGAGGTTCCTATGAGAGCTATGGTAAGTGTCCAGACAGACTGTATGTAAGTGACAGGATTGGATTTAACAGGCCGCCTTGTGATTTACTCTAATTTTACTTCCATTTGCCACAGGGAGGACTATATGCAGTATGGGTTTTGTATTATCTGTGAGGTCTTGTTTTCTTTTGTTAGCAGCTCATTTGGAACAGTGCAATTCTTTCAGGGGTGAAGGATCACACTCATTTATTGTCTTTATTAATGAAACAAAGTACAACATTTTCTTTTTCTTTTTTTTTCTCACCTGAGGATATATATCTTTGACCTCGGGAGAGTGGTACGGAGGGAGTGGGGCTAAGAGAACTCTACATCAATGTGAGAGAGATACTTTGTTTCGTTTCTTCATGTACAATTCCCATCCAGCGACAGGAATGGACCCTGAAAATCAGGGTCATGCCCTTGACCTGGAGTCAAACCCGGTATCCTGCAGTGCAAAGGCTGGTGCTCGACACACTTAGGCACAACATCCAGGGGGTTCTTTTCACTTTTTTCTTTTTCAGAAGGAGAATTAGACAGTGTGAAGCATAGAAATAATACGAAGGTCAGGATTTCAGCCTGTTTCCAGAAAATGTGCCTTCACATATATTCATAATCAATTATTTCAGGTAAAACATTATTCTTCAGCTGTATTTTAGATAAATGTAAGCTCCCTTGCTTGCCTCAGCAATACTGACATATTTTTAGCACAGGTGTATGTATAAAAGCATAGGTTTTCCAACTATTTAAGGCTTTACTAGGGTCATGTCATACTGAATTAAACTTATTCGTTAAGATGTGAAAGTATTGTTATCTAGTCATTGACTTTCCAGGAAGCTCAGGTGGAGCACCACCAACATGAGGGCCCCTCTGACTTATGGTGGAAGGAGTCGCTGGGATGATTATTACAGCCGCAGACGAGATGGATATGATGGAGGGGGATTAACAATTACTGCAACAGCCGATGGGACACCCCTGTAAGAGGTCCTGAGCGTGGTGCTGGCGGGGATCATAGGATTCACCATCTACGCAGGAGAGAGTGAATCATACAGTGCAGTAGCTAAACTATTGGGCTCCTCTGGAGGAGTCATAGGGGAAGCCCCTGTGACAAAGGAAGTAGACACTGAAATAAAAAATAATGCTAAGGTTTGGTTGACATTTAATTTGTAAAGACATTGCCTTCTTTTATTTAAGAATGACTAAAAGCAAACGGTGGGATGGGGAAGAAGCAAGAATTATCGACCCTTTATGAAATTTCTGCAGAGAATGCAAAATTTGAATTATTCAAGGTTTTTTCATAGGTGTTCATTTAATTACAATATACTTAAATGTTTAATTTGAGTACTTGTTGTGTTAAAATTTTCAGAATAAAGTTTCCCACAAAATTGAATTTGTCTGACTTTACTACAAACATACAAAGCAATGTGTTTGGATGGTGAGTTATATTCATGGCCCAGATTTCCCAGGGTGTCTATGACCATACGTACATAAAGTCTTTGAAGTGAACTGCATACAAAATGAAGCACTGTGTTTCTGCTTCAGGGCATGCTGCCCTGTTTTCCAGTTAGGGAGGGTACACAAATGAGGTATTCTCCTTGGAAAACCTAAATGGATAAACGGATTGAAGAACCTCTGACAAGGCTGCAAAACAAGGATTCCTCCAGCTCTGTGGCCCACACTTTGCCCCCTAAGATACTGATCAGGAGCACGCCGATCCCAGTGGCCACAGGAGGAAGAGGAGACCTTGAGGAAATAGGAGATGGTGGTGAGCAGCAACAGGGCAATGTGGCGTGGCAGCGCAGCAGCCCAGGCCTCAGCATGAGGAGGATTTGCAGACACCTGTGGAAAGGAGTATAGGAAGAACATGTCATGTCAGCCCCTGTTGAGGGCCAGGTGGCAAGGCCTGAAGGTGCTGTGGGCGGCCTAGAGGGAGAGCTCAGAGGAGTGGCTCAAGGAATCTGCTTTGACTCTGAGTGACAGTGGACATGCACACTCCCTCCTCCTGCCTAAGCCCCCTGGCTGAGCTGGAATTGCACTGCCCTTGTTGTACTGGTAGTTCCTGTCTCAGGCACACACCCTGAGGCCCTGGTGTCACAGGCTGTATCCCTCCCAGCATCCAGGTGTCCCTGTGAGAGAAAAGCAATGGCCCAGGAACCTGGCAGCACACCGGGGGAGACCCAGGCGGCCCCTCCTCACCCGTCCTGTCTGCTCACTGGGGGCCATCGCCCACTCATAGTTCTTCAGGGCATTGAGCCACAGGTCCTTGTTGATGATCTGGTAGGGCAAACAGACCTGGGTTAGGAGAGCACAGGGACCCGAATAGAATCCCCAGCAGCAGGCGGACACAGGAAGCTGCATGCTGGCATGGCCAGCGACATCCTACCTCAGCAATCCTGCCAGATGCTGCCACACTGTGGTCAGAGAACCAGTAGAAGAAGCTGGGGCTCCTGTCCTGGTGCCTGTGCATGGAGGCTTCTCATTCACAATGCTGGTACCACTGAATGGGAGAGGCACGGGACACCCTGTATCCTGCAAGAGAGGGGTCTGTGAAGCTGGGCACAGCACCTTCCAACCGTGCCCACCACCAGCTGCTATTTTCATTGGGCTTGGAAATGCCCTGGAGAGACCCAGCATGAAGCAATGCAGATTTCTGCTAGTGCTGGATCTTGGGTTGTTTTTAACATTTTTTTCTGATGCCAGCTGCTGCTTGTTTGAGAGGGGTTAGAGAGTCTGAAGCCTGAGCCAGGCCAGGCCATGCATATGGAAAAGCTGCTACAAACAGCTTGGCTGGAGCTGCTAATTAGATGGGGTGCGGACTCAGGAAACCACTAAGGTGGAGGAAAAAGTGTGGGCCATATATATTGATTATTAAAAGTTATGCAAATGCCCCCTAGAAATAAGCAAAGTTTTACATGTCTCCCATATGATGAGAGATTACATGCATTGCCCTCTCTTCATTTTTGCATTGTCAGCTTTTATTCATTTTAAAGTGTGCCCAGGTGGTCAACAAGTGTGTACTAGCTTGGAAATAAAGTATTGAATCATTCGTTCAGAGTGATTTGTTATTTTACTTATAGTCTGTATTATTTTTATTACTTCTCCGGTTAAAATGCCAGAAGTAAAAATTCTCCATTTGAATTGCATTCTTTGCTTACAGCTTAAAATGATTTCATCTCTTCTATTATGAAATAGAATCATTACATAATCTATCGTATGTTTAGAACACTCAGCTATTTTTACTTAAATGGGTCTATGAATATAACATTTTAAAATGTAGCATTTTCATTTTCATAAATGCTTAAATTCGCTGATGTCCCAAAGTCAAATTGGCTGTGTAAACATAACTGATGGGATAGTAACTGATGCACATAAACAACTTCAGAAGGAAAATTTGGTATTACTTTTGTAAACAAATCCCAATAAAATTTCTGCCACACAGGGGCCCTGATACAAAGTGACAGCCATAAGAGCCATTCACATATTCTGGGTCTAAAATATTCCCTCGAGATCTACGCACCTCTGCCACATCCCCAACATTCAAGATTTAGCTAATACCCCTTGGTTCCCTTGATTTTTTATGAATAAAAGCGTTTTCAAGTGCCCCCACTGATTCCGCCTAAATTACCACCCTTATTTTCCTTTTCAACATTCTTGTGCATAATAGTACTTACTTTCTTTTCCTTGAATATCTGTTGTCTTTACCACAAAACTCATTGCTGAATAAAATATGGCGTTTCTCGTACTTAGCACTCAGAAGGCACACGTGTAAATATCTGTTGAAAGAAGAAGTTGAGGAATAACGTCTACACAAACTACATTCTGTTGTGCTTAGAAAGTAGCAAAAAGGGAATGACCATCAATTATTCTTCATAAGTCAAATAAATGGATCTTTGAACTCAACAAAAATTATGAGGCAAATCTAATTATTAGCTACTACAAAACCCTAAATATGAACGTAGAGTATAAAGGTCAATATGTAAAGAGCACCTTCAACACACCAGAAACCAAAAGGACATTGAGCAAATTAAAAGGACAATGAGGAATCACCTCACTCCTGTCAGAATGGGTACCATCGACAAATGACAAGTGCTGGCAAGGTTGTGGAGGAAAGGGAACCCTAGCACACTGATGATGGGAAAGCAGACTGGTGCAGCCATAATGACAAACAAAATGGCATGTCCATAAAAAAATTGAAAACGGAACTCCCATATGACCCTGCCATCTCACTTCTAGGAATATATTTTAGGAAACCCAAAACACACATCAGAAAGGATATATGTTCCCCTATATTCATAGGAGCACAATTTACAATTGCTAAGATTTGGAAAGCACCTAAGTGCCTATCAACAGGTGAGTGGATAAGACAAACAAACTGCTGTACATTGACACAATGGAATACTACTCAGCAGAAAAAAAGGAAGAACACTTTCATTTGCTAAGCATGGGTGGACCTATAGAGCATTATGCTCAGGGAATAAGCAAGCCAGAACTACACAAGTATCGTGTGATCTCACTCTTATTTGGAATCTCATGAACAAAATACATTGATTTAAAAATCATGGAGGCGGAGACATGGAAGCATGGACAGGCTGTGGAAACTCACAGGGAAGGCAGGGGAGGATGAGTGGGTGATGGCTGAGACATACAAACCAAGGACCTTGTGTGAATGTATGCACAACCCACAGAAGCAGACAATGGGGGTGGTCAGGGCCAGGGGAAGGGAGCTGGAGTGGCCTGGAAGGGTCGCTGGGGGGAAGGAAACAGACATATGTAATACTTTCAACAATAAAGATTTTTAAAAAATAACTGCCATGAAAAAAATAATGGAAAGAAAAAGGACATGTTATACGTTTTCAGGGGACAGGGGCTGTGTACACTTCAGGAGGACAGGGGCCTGATGTTAGCTCCCGGTCCATAGCTTCTCAATACCTTTGACTTGGGTAGTCACTGACATTGCAATTTTCTCAGACACCTACCCTTGTCAGCACAGAAGACAGGTGACGTTTTCTAGTTGCCATCACTGCTAAACCAGAAGCCGTGGAACTAGACCCAGAAGGTAGCAACCCTGATCGTCATGGTTCACTGGTTTGTGGATAGCTGACATGAGCTAACCTCTAGGCCAAGCTCCATGGGATTCTCATTACCCAGAGACCTGTGGGGAGTCGATAGTTCCATGCTCTGTCAGAGGTCTTCTCTGGGCATCAGAGGTGGCTTCCATCCCCTCTAAGTTCCAAGGTGTTCCTCCCAAGGTGGGGAAACCATTAAGGAGAGGGTGCTGTTGACACATCTCAAAATGGACTGGGGTCTGTGCGAAGGTATATCCTTGCTTTCAAAGAAGAAAGGCTTTACCATGGGCGACACGTCTTTGCCCAACGTAAGCCTTTCTGGCGGACTTTAAAGGATCATGAATTGGATCAGAGGGGCCCGGGCCCTGGTCATGAGCTGGGGAGGGAGGACAGGAGTAGGAGCAGAGCATGGTGCTAGGTATTCACTATCTAAGGCCACAAGGGGTCAGCAAGGGCCTGTAGTTGGGAAAGGTACTTTCATTGTTATCCTTTGCTGTGCAGAGTCTCATTAGCTGCATGCTGAGCCATTCCTAAGTGGGACACAAAGAATGTTTACTGTTTATATCAATGTTGATTGTGTCAGGATAATTCCTTTTCTGGAAGTGCCAGTAAGCATCTCCCAACAGAGCGGGATCAAGAAGGGGTTGAGGGAGAATTTCCAATCTCCAGCTCTGCCCGTGGTCCCCGAGAAGGGCAGGATTTGGATCGCCCTAACCCCAGCCATCCTGTGATGTTCTTGTTACCTTTGTCCCACACAGCAATGGGGGATGTCCTAGGATTCCTCTGCCTTCAGCACTGTAACTCCTGCAGTAGGAAAGTAAGGACACCCTAAGGCGGGCTTGATTCCCTCGGCTCTGTCATTGGGCTCCGTCTGTCCTGACTCAGAAACACACGGATGGGGCACAGGCAGGTTTACAGCTGTGAGTATGGGAAACACAGAGTTTATGCCTGTATTATTATTTATTAATCATGGTATTCTTTTCCACATGAACGACTGTTAAGATACTTTTGCTCCACCCTGGATATATAAAATAGGCTCTCACATGGTTATTGATTACTGAGGCAGGAAAGTCCCAGGAGCTGCCCACTAAGCTACAGAGACAGGAAAGCTGGTGTTGCCACTCAATTTCACTACAAAGGCCTGAGAACCAGGGGAGAAGATTATGTAAATTTCAGTCTGAGGGCAGGAGAAGGTGAGATGAGATGTCCCCATTCAATCCATGAGACACAGGGGGGGCCAGATCCTTCTTACCTGGCCTTTTGTTCTTCTCAGATGCTCAGCGGGTTGTTTGAGCTCAATCTCACGGGAGGGCAATGTGTCTGCTAAACTGAGTCAGCCAGTGACATGTCGGTCACAGCCAGGAACACCCTCACAGATACACCCAGAAATAATGTGTAATCCCAGAAACCCGTAGCCCACTCGAGATCACCATGAAATTAATCTTCACCATGAACACCTATCCTAATTGCCCTGAGAATGAGGACCTTGCTAAGATATACGCTTTCAGTGCTAAAACCGGGGAAATCCTGGAAAAATGGCAAGAATCGGTCACAGTGCAGTTTTTCCAGTGCTTCTGCCAGGCTGATTGAGACATGCAAACAGTTCTTGGCATTGTATATACACAGCAGAAATACATATGTGCCAGGTAGAAACTCATCAACGTATCGCAGACCCCTTGAGGGTCCTTGCAAAGAGGGCACACACACATCCGGTATCTCTTCCCTTGTGGGGAAAAAGGAGCCATTTTGGAAAGAGGCCAGGTGATAGGGAGACAGGCATTGTGAGAACCGCCTCCAGATTAGGAGTCCATTGCTCTAAGGGAGAGGACATTCTCCGTAAAACAGAGTTGCATCTCCAGACCTTTACTGCTCAGCCTCCTTGGATATGGTGTCACAATGAGATATCCCAAAAGACTGAGAGCACCTGACTCTCCTCAGTCCCTCAGCAACACAGTCCCCTTTTCTCAGGTGCTCTTCTTTCAGCAACGGGCCCAGAGAGGGACCACCCACTGAGGAGGGCCATCCTGCCAAGAGAGCCTGGGCACTCAGAATTGAAGTGGGCAACAGTAGAAGAAAATCCATCTCTGGCGCTCTGCTCTGTGGTAGAGATGAAAGCACTTAAAGTGGAGATTCTCCTGAGAGCGGTAAATGGCCCCATGCATGCTCGCCCTCTTCTCCCCATGACTGCAGTTGAAGAGGTGGAAAGAGTTGCATGTTCTGGGACTCTGACACACAGGTAAAGAGGAAACCGTCACTGTCCCAAAAGAATAAGCTAGAGAGACGGTTTGCGTGCCATGGTGAGAGAGGCTCCTGCAATGTTTCTGCAGCCCATTGTGAATGAAGGCTGTGGAAGCATCTTCAGGGCACGAAGGGAGCCTGTGAGCACAGGGCCAGTTGAGTTCCCACTGTCCCATGAGCTGGCTCCACTGTGTAAAGAGTGTCACTCCTTGTGTGTGAGCAACAGTAATGATCAGCCTTGTCCTCCAACTGCAGCCCAGGCATGGTCAGCATGGCTGTGTTGCCAGACTTGTGGCCAGAGAAGTGCTCAGGGATTCCTGAGGGCCAGTGTGACCCCATAAATCAGGAGGGTAGGGGCCATGTCTGAGACATAAACGGTACCAGGTCACATAACCCAGTGCCATCACTTCTTCCAGAAAGCAGATGGTGACCTACTTTCCAGGTGTGCCGGACAAGGCACAGGACCCTGAGGGCAGACAAGGATACAGGACCCTGAAAAGACCACGAACACAATCTGGCGAGCCAACCTGAGAGAATGGGAATAGTTTGAGTGTTTCTTTTTACTCAGGACACACTGAGACCTGGTGACTGGATCCAACCTCGGATGTCCTTGTCTTTCCTCCTGTGGGCATCAACATGGTACTTGACTGAGGAATTGAGGACTTCCCTCATGTGACATTGGGAGGAAAGAGCGGACAGTGACTGAGGTGGTCTCGGAAAACATCCAATCGCTTGGTTACTCCAGAACCATGGACAAATCTGGACTCTTTTATTCTTTCTCAGCCATTTCCTTGACACTCTCAGTTGCAATGAGTCCTCATGCTCCCCTTGCCCCAATCTGCATAGTGTCTGATGCTCGGGGCCCGTTATTGCCACTTCCAGAAGTAGAAATATTGGGAAGTTGAAATGTTGGGACACAGCAGACACAGGGCATACCCCTCTGTGGCAGACACAGACTCAAGAGAATCTCCTGTTAAACACCAGTGAGGACTTCATACAGGTCAGGGGTAAACCACAGCAAACTTCCTCCCCATATGAGGACAGCGGTGCCCCCTGATGGCCTAAGATGATACAACCTGAGAGTCAGAGAAGGCAGCTGAGAGGGAGGTGGCAAACTCTGCTCTGTCTGCTTCTCTTACTCTTTCAAGTCCAATCAAGCTCAGTACCTGGCCCCTCGATAACTCCTACATGCATCTGAGCCCAGTTACCTTTGTATCCCACTTCTTTCGCATGGGATGTCACCGGCCACAGGAGGTGGACCAGACCCTCCCCTTAGGACCATTTTGCTTGTTTCTAGGTAGTTTTGGCAGAGGGTTGGTGCTCCTGAGGTAGCTCTTTGCCTTGCCTGAGTAGACATTAGACGTTGAGTAAAATCAATTGCAGGAGGGCAAGTGGGTGAAAAGAAAATGGGATCAAGGGAAGACAGAATGACTTCCCACAACGTTGAAGGTCACAATACCCATGATGGAGAGAGCTCAGTAGGATTGATTGCACTGAGAGGAAAACACGAAGTGGGATCCTGAGTTTGAGATTCAGGGAGGTGACTTGGCAAGAAACCTAACCCCAGGTCTTCTCCCAAGAGTGTGGCAGGATCTCAAATGGGGCACACCATGTTCTTCACTGTACCCCCTACATGATCCACTGGGAATCCTCACCTCTGAGCCATGTGCCTTCTGGTGGCAAAATCTGCCTCATGCACAGAGAGATGGTTGGCGGGGTGTATTCTTCTGGAAAGAGTTGGATTTGGAGAACAGACAAGTCAGAACCGAGTGGTCCTTGCAAGATTGACATGGCACTGTACTCAGGTAATGACTGGAAGTCCTATGGATCAAGATGCTCCCACAAAGCTAGGGCACAAAGTTTGTATTATTGTTCATAGCACAGCACAGACATTCTGAAGAGCAAAGGGTGGTGACAACTTGGCTAAGGGAGGTCAGGCATCTGTGATGGAGCAGAGCCGTGTAAATTGGATATGTTAGGCAGTGACAATATTCTATGTGATACCATGGCTTCAGTGTCAGTGCCTAAACCTGTATGTGCTCCATTAAGTCAGTTTCCACAGTAATGTCTTTGGTGTGAGATAACAGTGAAATGGTACTAATCCCTGACCTGTTCTTAAATCCATCAGCTGGACCTGTGGACCAAGTAGACTGAATCCTCATCTCCTGGGAAAAGTGTGGGAAGCCCTAGGCACATTCCAGTTATCCTCATCCTTCCTGCAGGAAGCAGACCTCTGACCTTCATGGAGTTGCACCTTGTCCTCGTTCATTGTGCCTTGTACTGTCAGGACCAGAGGGACCCAGGGCCAGTGCTTCAGGAGTAACCACTCTCATTTAACACCATCCTCTACCCGTGTGCCCACATGGTAACACGTGACGTAGACATGCTAAGCATGATGGCTGCCAGAGCAGGCAAAAGGACCACTTGCAAAAATAGTTAAAAACCAATAGAGCTAAACAAATACATTTAAACACACTAATATTTATTCCCAAACCCATACTTTCAGGTCAAAGAAACATAATAATTTCCTTTCAGAATGCCAACTAGGGAGAAAGATGAAACATCCGGAAATAGTACATGATAAAGAGAGAAGCACCTGACCTGGAGGTTCTGTGACACATGAAAGGTCATGCTCTGTGGTGCTGAGTCTCTGACTGAATCTTATGGGAGAAGAGTGATGGGTACATTGGCCATAGTGACACCTAAAGCACTTCTAATCCCTTCCATCAAAAATGACCCTTCTTCCACATCCAATAAAAATTAAACAGGTGTCCAATGGTGTTACTTGAGAAATGCAGGGACCATGTCTCCCATCTGAGACCCCAAATACCCAGGGAACAGTGTGCTTCTTATTCCAGCAAGGTCTCATCAGAGAGACCCTGAGCACCCAACAGCTTGTCCTGGTTCTCCTGGTAATAGTCCCTCTTATGAAATAGTGACTACCTTCTTAAAAGGAAATGGTTGTCCACCTTTGAGGAGAAACACTAGAAGGGCCAGTGGGGGCTCCCACAGACCTATGAACATCGAAAAAACATGCAACCTATGGGCCCTGCTGTTACAGTCAGGAGCCACAACCAATCTCAGATGCCACGGTGGAGGGTCAGCAGAGCCATTACTCTCTGGTTCGTACTGGTGTCCAGCATAGCTACATTGCTCGCCCCCCGCCCCCTCACACACACACACACACACACACACACACACACACACACACAAAAAAAAAAAAAAAAAAAACACACACACCCTACAGGCAGGCTCACCCCTCTGACCAGCTTTACACAGATGTGGGGCTGGGACTCAGGATCTTCTCCGTGTCTTCATTAGCAGGGACCCTTTCCCACTGCGCTGTGACACAACTGGAGAGGGTCTACATGGGTCACTGTTGCAGCTTGGACGATTAAAGCATGATGGTCAACAAAGCAATACTTGGGAAAATGTCACCAAGTGACTTAAATGGAGAAAATCATAGCAAAGACTTAACTTCCAGGTAGGGTGATCATCCATGTCATTTCTAAGAGCTGACATCTGCAGGGCTGGAAGTCAGAGATGGCTTACAGCCTTTGGATCATGAGGTCACACACCAGGGCTTGTGGCACCTTGGCCCAGCTTCCTTCAACAGTCCTGAACTTCTTGGCCTGATAGTTATGTGTACTTGTACTGTTTGATGCACTTTAACTGGGATTATCACTGGAAATGTGTTGCAGCATCACGGAAATCTTTGGGGTCCCCTGAGGAATGGGGCCACCTACCACAGATTCTGCAAGATCCAAGCAGCCATGGTCTGCATTTAGAAGCATCCTTTAGATAACTGAGTGCAGAGGTGATTCTGAGAGGACACAGAACCTTTCATACAAAACCCAGCCTCAAAACTTCCTAGGTTCTGGGAAGTATTGGGAGCATAAAAAGACAGAAAATCAAATTGGAAGGAGGGGAGAAAGGAAGAGAAGGAAATAATTTTTTTTCCTTTATTCTCATTCCCACTTCATTTGTGGAGAACTGAATCCAGGTGGTCTGCACAGGTATGAGAGTGTTATGCCCAGAGCTCGGGGTCCCCAATAATCCACCACCAGGAAGCCTCCTCCGATGCAAAAGCAACGAGTCTTTATTGATCAATTCTAGAATTGGCTCCCAGCCTCTATCCGGCACAGCGGTGAGGCGAGAGAGAGTGTCCCAGGAGAACAAAGGTTATATAGGGCTAGCTATTTGGGGTGGGCTTTAGGGGTGGCGTGAGTTACAGAGATTGGTCAGGGTTTTACAGCATAAGGGTCAGGAAGTGACCATCATATTCTGAAGGTTGGTGCCGTCCTCCATTGTAGGCTTATTAGGACCGTTGCTACATTTCTGGAGCTTCATTGGTCCACTCAGGTGGGTGGTTGGGAGAGTTAGGACAATACCAGCATTCTTGTGGTCACTCTCGGGGGGGGGGGGGGGGAGCGGCTTGGGCTGAAGGCCCAGCCTTGCAAGACAAGATAGAGGAGAGGGAGAAGAGTATGTCCCTGCTTCGTCCGTGAAGAGGGAGTAGGGTGCATTGCTGCTTAGTTCTTTCAAGTTCCGTTCTGTCCCTTCATTCCCCCCTTGTCTTGGAACTCACGGCTCAATCATGAGACGGACTGCATTTCTACCTCTCCCTCTGTCGCTAGAGGCCGGTATTGAGCTTGTAAGACCATTCATTGAACTACCCCTATGCGTTCCTTGACAAATTGAACTAGCATGTTAATAATGCAGGGGCCAAAAGTTAGCAACATTAGGAGGATTACAAGGGGCCCGACGAGGGCAGAAATGAGAGTGGTTAACCATGGGGACCAATTAAACAGGGATTCATACCAAGACTGAGACCGCTCTTTTTCCAACTTCCGCTTCTGCAATCCTTCCCTTTTGAGGGCCATAGACTCTTTAACAACACCTGAGTGGTCAACATAAAAACAACATTCCTCTCCCAAAGCTGCACATAAGCCCCCCTGATGCAGGAATAGCAAGTCTAGTCCTCTTCTGTTTTGGAGCACTACCTCAGATAAGGAGGTGAGAGAATCCTGTAAATGGGTAATAGATTTTTCCATTCTTTCTATGTCTAGGTCAATGGCTGCTCTTAGGGCTCCATAATTCTTGTCTTGTATGACAAGTGAGGATATTCCAGTCCCTGCTCCCACTAGTCCCAATCCCAAGAGGGCGGCCATAGTTAAGGCTGTGATGGGCTCTCTTTTATTTCGGGGATTGGCAGCGCCGAATTTGTTAAGGACCTCTTTCTCTGAATGGTATATTAACTTGGGAATTAACTGCACGAGCACGCAAAAGCCCTCCTTCTGGGAATTAAGGACCAGGGAGTGGACACAAGGAGCGAGGCCACTGGAGCAGGCCCACCATGCATTCTTGGGAGGCAAAGGGTATACTGCCTCTTCAGGGATAGTCAGAGTTTCGTTGCAGAGATGCAACTGCTCAGGGGGTACATTGCCTACGCAGGCCCCCTGTCCCATTACTGCCTGGAGGGTTAGCCTTGCAACAGTTTGCTGCCACCTGCAGGAGCTGACAATCGTGGCGGTTGTATAATTACCCTTAACCGCGATACCCTCATAATACGGTGGCTCAACGTCTAGACAGAGCCAGCAAGATTTGGTCAGGTCAGGCCTGGAAGCGTTTAAAACATAATAAGCTCCTATAACCATGCTTATAAGTGGGTCTACTTCAGGCGGGGGGGTATGACTCAGAATCAGGTTCTTCGTGGTAGGTGCGAGTAGGGTGTTAGGCAGTGATGCCAGGGCCCATGCTCCTTCAGTTGTAGATACCCGGGGAGTGGTCAGCTGAGGTTGAGGAGCTAGTACTTTGTTGGGCCCCATTCCCACAGGGGAATGATAGTGAAGGGGGGTATTTTGAACCCGGAGAGTGAACAACATCCCAGGGTCCGCCCTACGCAAAGCCCCCCTGCAAGAATAGATTCGGAATCCCCAAGTCTTTCCGGTGTCCCATCCTGTAGCCTTTCTACCCTCTTTTGTGAAGGGAATGCTCACGGGGTTGCAGTAGACACGGCCACTCTGGGGACACGGTGGAGCAGCCGGTCACCCAACGGTGATTAGGTCACCCTTCTTGGGGGCCTTCCACCAGATGTGTCCGGTTGACACACATGACCAGGAAGCACAGAAGTAGTCTCCAGCACTTCCACAAGGGTCATTTCCCCGGGACTGAGCTTGTGAGTGTCCGGGGAAGACATAAAAATAGAGGGTTCTCCTTGGTTTTGAGTCCTCAAAAGCCTGGCGTATTGCCGCACCCAGGCAGTAATCGCTGGTGTCGAGTGGGTTGGGAAGGAGAGTTAGGAGGTCTACTCGCAGTTCAGGGAACCAGGTGTCTTTGGGATGGATTTGAGAAGTCTGATTAAGGATCACCCCTGAGTTAGTGTCTATGATCTGCCAGGTGATATTATAAGGAGTGTGCAGGCTCCCGGTGGCAGGAGTGTTCACGAGTAAAGTTACCAACATCAGGTAGGTCGAGTGCACCGCAGCTTGAGCTTGAGCAGGTTGCGCTGGTCTTGGTCGATGCTCCATTGTGTGATGAAGTCTTCCTGGATTGCAGAGGGGTCAGCTGGGCGAACGTGGGAGTGATGGACCCAAGTCGCGATGCCGTCTACCTTGAGAGCGGTGGGTGTAGTCAGCACAACGATGTAGGGGCCTTTCCAGCGTGGTTTGAGGATCTCCCGGCAGTGTCTTCTGATGAACACCCAGTCACCTGGCTTGTACTGATGAGGTGTCGGGGTGGGGCCAGCCTCGTAGATGGCGTGGAGGCGCGGCCAAATGTCCTCATGCACCCTCTGCAATTCTCTTAGGAAAGAAGATATCTCCTGATTTTCAAACTCAATAAGAAGTTCAGCTTTTAGATTAGGGATGATAGGAGGGGGCCTACCAAACATGATCTCGTAAGGGGTGAGTCCCAGGGTGTAAGGAGAGTTCCTCACCTGGTAAAGGGCATATGGAAGGAGAGCCACCCAATCCCCGCCAGTCTCCATGGTTAATTTGGTAAGGGTCTCTTTTAGAGTTCTATTTATTCTTTCTACCTGCCCTGAACTCTGGGGCCTGTAAGCACAATGCAATTTCCAATCCGCCCCTATGACTTTGGCTACTGCCTGTGTTACCTGCGAAATAAAGGCTGGCCCGTTGTCGGAGCCTATCATAGCAGGAAAACCATACCTGGGTAAGATGTCTTCCAGCAGCTTCTTGGCCACCGTCTGGGCCGTCTCATGCTTAGTTGGGTATGCCTCTACCCAGCCAGAAAAGGTATCTATGAATACTAAAAGATATTTATAACTATACTTCCCTGGTTTGACTTCAGTGAAATCAACCTCCCAGTTTGCTCCTGGTTTGATGCCTCTGAGCCTGGTTCCTTGTCCACCTGACCCAGCTCTTGCATTTGTGAGTTGGCAGGTCTTACAGGAGGTTATAATTTGATTGATTTTGGAGTCTTGTTGGTGGATCTTGATTTTGGCATGCTGAATTAAGTCCTTTAACTTCCAGGCTCCCAAGTGGGTGGACCGATGCATGCGTTCTAAAACTGTGACCCCAAGCCAGTCCGGTAGTATGAGTTTCCCATCTGAGGTGTACCACCATCCTTTCACTTCCTTAGCGAGGGGGAGTTTTCTGATCTGCTGCAGCTCTTCCTGAGAGTATTTAGGCTGATCTGGTAGAACTGGGTCCCCGGGGTCTGGTAGTTGTATGGCCATTGCAGGGACCGGGGTGAAGGCCGCTGCCTTGGCTGCCTGATCAGCTTTTTGGTTACCTTTTGCTACTGGGTCATCTGCCTTCTGGTGCCCTTGACAGTGGATAATGGCTAGCTTCGTGGGACGCCATAGGGCCCCAAGCAGGTCGAGAATCTCCTGTTTGTTTTTCACTGTTCGTCCTTCTGCTGTCAACAGCCCTCTTTCCTGGTAAATCGCCCCGTGAACATGAGCCGCAGCAAATGCATAACGGCTGTCTGTGTAAATGTTGAGCCGCTTCCCCGCCCCCAGTGTCAGTGCCTTGGTGAGAGCAATGAGTTCTGCTCGCTGGGCTGATGTCCCAGGGGGCAGTGCTTCTGCCCACACAGTGTCTGTGTCGGTGACCACCGCTGCACCCGCGTACCTGCATCCGTCCCGCACGAAGCTACTTCCATCCGTGAACCAGGTGGCCTCTGCATCAGGGAGGGGCCGGTCGGTCAAGTCCTTCCGAAGTCCATGTACCTGCTCCAGGATCCCCGCACAGTCGTGCAGCGGGGCATCTAGGTCGGGGTCAGGCAGCAGGGTAGTGGGGTTGAGAGCCTCGCTGGGATGGAACCGCACTCTAGGAGGGTTGAGCAATAAGCTCTGATAGTGGGTCATGCGTGCATTGCTCATCCATCGGTCAGCAGGCTGTTTTAGGACTCCCTCAATGGCATGGGGGGTTGTTATCCAGATTTCCTGTCCCAGGGTCAATTTGTCAGCATCCTTGACTAAGAGCACGGTTGCTGCAATGATTCTTAGGCACGGTGGCCAGCCGGCGGCTACGGGGTCCAGCTTTTTGGACAAATACGCTACTGGGCGGCTCCAGGGGCCTAAAGCCTGAGTTAAAACCCCTTTTGCTATTCCCTTTCGCTCATCTACAAAGAGGCTGAAGGGTTTTGTAATGTCTGGCAGGCCCAGGGCTGGAGCAGCCAAAAGAGCTCTCTTTATCTGATTAAAGGCAATTTCCTCTGTCTCAGTCCATTCAAAGGCCTTTCCCTCTTTGGTAGCTTCATATAGGGGCCTGGCGATCTCTGCAAAACTTGGGATCCAGAGGCGGCAATAGCCAGCTGATCCTAGGAATTCCCTTACTTCCCTCCGGGTGGTGGGAATAGGGATTTTCAGGACTGTCTCCTTCCTAGCGTCCGACAACCGCCGCTGTCCGCCCTCCAGTATGTACCCCAGGTAACTCACCCTTTCTTGGCATATCTGAGCTTTCTTCGCAGAGGCCCGGTACCCTAAGGTCCCTAGGGTGGTCAACAAGTCTTTGGTCCCCTGCTCACAGTCCTCGGCAGTGTCTGCAGCAACCAGGATGTCATCTACATACTGAAGGAGGGTGAGACTAGGGTGTTCTCTCCTGTACTCACCGAGATCCTCGTGCAGTGCCTGGTCAAAGATGGTGGGCGAATTCTTGAACCCTTGGGGTAACCGCGTCCAGGTTAATTGTCCACTGTAGCCGCCCTCTGGATCGTGCCATTCGAAGGCGAACAGGGGTTGGCTTTGAGGCGCGAGCGGCAGGCTGAAAAAAGCATCCTCAAATCCAATACAGTGTACCACACTCTAGTGGGTGTTAAAGAGCTTAGGAGAGTGTACGGGTTAGGAACGGTTGGGTGTATATCCATAGCTCTTTTATTTACTTCTCGGAGGTCCTGGACTGGTCGGTAGTCATTCGTGTGGGGCTTTCTGACTGGCAGGAGGGGGGTGTTCCAGGCAGATTGGCATGGAACCAGTATCCCTAGGCTTCGCAGTCTTCGGATATGAGGCTGAATCCCCTTCCGGGCCTCCTGGGGCATTGGATACTGTTTGACTCTTATCGGACTTTCCCCTGGTTTTAACTCTACCAGGGTTGGGGCTCTGTGAGCGGCCAGTCCTACTCCCCCCATCTCTGCCCAGGCGGTGGGGAATTCTTGTAGCCATCTGTCCATATTGTTCTCTCCTGGGGGCGCCCCCTGGTGGAGGCGATATTCATCCTCCAGTCTCAGAGTCAGAACCTGGATGGGATGGCCTTTGCCATCAGTGACCTGGGGCCCCCCTTGTCTGAAAGTTATTTGGGCTCCGATCTTGGTCAGCAAGTCCCGTCCTAATAGGGGGTAGGGGCACTCCGGTATTACCATGAAGGAATGGGATACCCGGCCCGTTCCTAGATCTACTGTTCTTCGGGTAGTCCATGAATACTGGCTTATGCCAGTTGCCCCTTGCACCCAGGACTTCTTGCTGGCTAGCTTCCCTTGAGGTGTGCGTAGGACCGAATGTTGTGCCCCAGTGTCGACAAGGAAGTTAATAGGCGTCCCCTCCAGTCTAAGAGTTACCCTGGGCTCGGGGAGGGGGTCCGAACCCCGACTCCCCTAATCACTCAGTCCTCCCAGCTCCAAGACTTCCACCTGATCTGTCTTGGTTCCTTTTTTACCGGCCTTCTTTGTTCATTCCCGGGCCCAGTGTCCTATCTCTTTGCAGTAAGCACACTGGTTTCGTTGCAGCTTCTTCTTCCCGCCCCGGGCGGTCCCTTTACCTCCCTCTTTGTCAGTGGCAAGCTGGCGAAGGTGGCGGGTCCGCTCCTCAGGGTTCTCCGTGGTGGTGGCCAGCAGAATCTTGGCCAGGTTTCGGGTCTGCTTGTCACTGGCAGCCAACATGGCATGGGCTTGCCTATCCTCAGGAGATTCTCGGTTGTTATACACTTTTTCAGCCACCTCCAACAAGTCCTGAAAACTCTTTTCCCCTAATCTATCTATCCTCTGCAGTTTCTTTCTAATGTCTGTGGCTGACTGGTTTATAAAGCTCATAACCACAGCCGCCTTATTTTCAGGAGCTTCTGGATCCATGGGGGTATAGGTGCAATATGCCTCCATGATCCATTCTAGAAAGGCAGCTGGAGATTCATCTCTTTCCTGTTGTACGTTCCCTACCTTGGCCAAATTGTTAGGCTTCCTAGCAGCCATACAAAGACCCCCCCATCAAAGTCTGACGGTAGATTTTGAGCCTCTCCTTACCTTCAGCCGTGTTGAAGTCCCATTCAGGCCTGGTTAAAGGGAAAGAGACATCTATCTGGGCCTGGTTGGTAGTTGGATTCCCATCTACGCCGGGAACCACCTTCTTCTTTTCTGCATCCTGCAAGGCAAGTATGGGTGCCGGCTCCGGAGGGCGTGGAGCCAGGAAGGGCTTGAGCCAGGAGGAAGGGTCCTCCACGAGGTCCTGCCAAGTAATAATGTAAGGGAGTTGATTGGGATGACCCCCCTTCGGCCGAGCTACGACTTCCCTGACCCGGCGAATGGTGGGGAGGTCGAACGTCCCCTCCGGCGGCCACCCGGCATTGAGGGCCGGCCACTCACTGGAACAGAAAGTCCGCCATTGACCCTTCTTCACTTCTGCACTGAGGTTGTTATCCCTTCCCTTAACCTCTTTAAAATGATCAACCATAATGCTTAAAGGAGTAGTTTGAGTCTGTCCCATAGCGTCCGTCCAGTGAGTCCACAAAATCAAACAAAAGAACACAGACACCAAACAAACAAAGACACCTAAGAACAGCCTTCCGACCCCGCAGAAGAAAAACTGAAAAAAAAAAAAACACAAAAAACCAAAAAAAACAGATGGGGGCTTTTACACCCCGCCAGATGGAGGTGCAAGGCATCCGTTGCCTCCCCCTTCCCGAGACCTGCCAGTGCGTCCACTTAGATCTTTATCAGGCCAGATTGCAGAAGCGAGCTCGCATAAGACAGAACAGATAACACATAGACACCGCGGACAGCAGACTCTGGGAGTTGGGTCCCTCGTGGGTTTTTCTTGGGGATCCCGGACGCACCCCCAAAATGTTATGCCCAGAGCTCGGGGTCCCCAATAATCCACCACCAGGAAGCCTCCTCCGATGCAAAAGCAACGAGTCTTTATTGATCAATTCTAGAATTGGCTCCCAGCCTCTATCCGGCACAGCGGTGAGGCGAGAGAGAGTGTCCCAGGAGAACAAAGGTTATATAGGGCTAGCTATTTGGGGTGGGCTTTAGGGGTGGCGTGAGTTACAGAGATTGGTCAGGGTTTTACAGCATAAGGGTCAGGAAGTGACCATCATATTCTGAAGGTTGGTGCCGTCCTCCACTGTAGGCTTATTAGGACCGTCGCTACATTTATGGAGCTTCATTGGTCCACTCAGGTGGGTGGTTGGGAGAGTTAGGACAATACCAGCATTCTTGTGGTCACTCTCACGGGGGAGCGGCTTGGGCTGAGGGCCCAGCCTTGCAAGACAAGATAGAGGAGAGGGAGAAGAGTATGTCCCTGCTTCGTCCGTGAAGAGGGAGTAGGGTGCATTGCTGCTTAGTTCTGCTTAGTTCTTTCAAGTTCCGTTCTGTCCCTTCAAGAGGCTAAGGGATTTAAAGTGGGGATTTCCCAGACGATTGTGGGAAACCTACTCAATAAGCATGTGAGGGGCCTCCTTGTGGCTGTTACAATGAAAGGTTGAATGAGTGGTCATCTGGAAGCACAAAACACAAGTAAAGACAACCAGCCAGTAACGGAGAGTTTGCTTTGGGATTGTGTGTGAGAGAGAACACTATCTGAAGAAAACAACTGTGCTCTCAATGCTTTGTGAGAGGAGGAAGGACAGAGAGAGGATGAATTTTCCTCAGAGCCATGTTGCATGAGCAACTGCTCGGGGTTGTGAAGCATCTTCAGAGCAAGGAGGGAGCCTGTGAGCCCAGGGCAGGTGTTGGTCTCATGTTCCCACAAACAAGCACCACTGTGGATTGTCGAGTGAGACTCCCTCCACGTTCTGCGTGGAGTAGGGTTCGGTATCTGAAAGAGGAGCCGCACAGCAAATGAGAGAAAAAGACGCGAGATAATTTTGCAATATTGGGGGACCAGGCGGCAAGTCCCGAAGGACTTCCTCTTTGGTCAGGCCGCTCCAATCTTTTATTGATCTGGAGTAGCCCTTAGGGTAAGGAGGTTTCAATGACACACAGATCAGCAGAAAATTTCCAGGAATAGACAAAGTATCTGATTAGCCCATCAATAGATTTCTGGGAGTATCTGATTAACAATAATCAAGAAGGATCTACATAAGTATCTAAGGAATTAAGGGAACTAGGGTGGGGATGCTTCAACTATTATTACCTAAATTAACTGAGTGGTTCCTAGATTAACTGGGTGGTGCACAGCCCTGACCTCTGCTAGGACTTTCAAGCCCTGACCTTTACTAGGACTTTCAAGGGCTACTAGCTTTTGGGGGGTCTCTGTCTAAACTCAGCTAGTGAAGACAATGAATGGACTCCGGCAGTGGGTAGTGCCATGGCTCATGTGAAGGACAACAGTACTAATCATCCCCATGATGTAATGGCAGCCCAGGCCTGGGCAGTGTAGCTCTTTTTCCACATTTTTATCAAGAGAATAAATAAGGGATCAGTGATGGCCATTTTTGGATTTTATAAACCAGCAGTTTAGGGCCATGCCTGGTCATTCTTTTTACTAGGAGACATGTTCATAACAACTAAAATCATCGCTGTGTCTGGCACAGGTGGAGGAGACTGCCTGTCCCAGAGCCCTGGACACTGAGTGAGGCTGAGTCAGGGCAGACTGGGCCAAGGGCCCTGAAAACAGCAAAAGCACTCACTGGTGGGTGCAGTGCTGGGGACCTGGTGAGCCTGAAGAGGAGGCAAAGAATCAGGCCAAGGTGAACCCACGGTCCCTTCCACAGAGGCCTCACCTGGGCCCTGAGTGAGGCCGGTGAGCAGGAGCAGAGGCCAGGTCATGGTGGAGCTACAGCAACAATGCTGCCTTCTGACACCCCAAGCCTGAGCCTGGCTCCACACACTTCTCTTATCCTCTCCCCTGCCTCAGAGGAGGGAGGGGCCTCCATGCAAATCTGCTTCTTTCTCCTGCCTCAACACATTCCACTCCATACTGACCTGGAGTCTACATACACCTGCAACCCTGGAAAGAAGAGCTTTCCCAAGAATGAAGCTCTTGCCCTGGCTGGGTGGCTTAGTGGGTCACAGCATCATCCTGGTATGGCAAGGTTGGGTGTTTGATGCCTGGCCAGTGCACATACAGGAATTCATAATGAGTGCTTAGGAAATCAGAACAAAACCTCCACGTCCTTCTCTCTCCTCCCCTCTCTCCCTAAATTCAATCAGTAAATGCTTTCAAAACAGTCAAACTCTTTCATATACTCTAAGTAAGGTCAGACAGAGCCCAGGACAGCATGCAGTAATGGAGCCAGTCAAGGGATACCTACCTTTTCTCTTCGGGGAGTCCTGGTGTCTCATGGATGAGCTATCCCAGGACTTCCCTTTGTGTGGTGTGGGCAAAGGTAAAGACAGCTTGACTGAGGCAGGTTCGGGCACTCCATTTCCTGGGTGTCAATGGCAGAGCTGGGGTCTGCATATTGCCCTCCATTCCTTCTTATTCCCCTTAGTGAGGATGGCTCCTCTGCATGGCTCCATCCTCTGTCTTTGCAGTGGTTTTATTCTGAAGCAGAGCCCTTGAATGTATTAGCTCTTTTAAGAGATGATGTATCGAGCACAACAGTTTGGGGACCTCATGGGCTTGCAGGGAAGCAGCACTTCAAACTTCATCCCAGGACAGCATAAATCCCAGCAAGTACCTTCCCCACATCCAGGCTCTTGTGCCCCTAGGGTCCTAAGACTATACATCCCCCTGGGGTCCCAAGACTGCATTCCTCAGGGAAGGCAGCTGAGGGGGAAGGGGCAATTCCCAGATTACTTCCTTCCCATCTTCTGTCCCTTCCAGCTCAGCACCAGGTTCCTTGACCCCTTCTATTTCCCGGTGAGCCCATTGCCCTTTGTCCATCAACTTCCTCTAGACTGGAAGGTGTTGCCTGCCACACCAGGTGGCCCAGATGCTATTATCAGGGCTTATTATTATGCCCCACCATAGACTAGGCACCATGGTGCTGCTTGTGAGGCAGCTCTTGGCTCAAGGCTGAGGACACATTACCTAAAAACACCAAATAGCAAGGTTGGATGAGAAACATGGTGCCAGGTGAAGACACACTGACTTCTCAAATTGTGAGGAGAAAAATATTGTACAAAGAAGCAAAGCCCCTGTGAGATTGCGAAGACCCAGAGTCTTAGAATAGCAGAAGTCAAGGTGAGAGATGCGCTGGTTCCTTGTGGAGTTTCAGGGAGAGTCTGTTTCCTGGCTCCTCCAGTTGCTAGGTCGCCAGCATTCCATGGCTGTAGCAACATGACTCCAGTCTCTGCTCTGTGGTCCCATCTCCTGCTCATCTTCTGTCCCCAACTCTGCATGCACACATTCGTAATCCACTGTATTAGTCAGGGTTCTTCAGAGCAGCAGGAGGATATGAGGACTTGGCTGGTGTGATTACAAAGACTGAGAAACCCCAAGATCTGCAAGCTGGGGGGCCCAGGAAAGCTGTTGGTCTAATTTGGCCTGAGACTAAGGACCTGAGAACCGGAGGAGCTGATGGTTTAAGATCCAGTGTGAGGACAGAGGCCTGTGAGATGGGATGTGATGTCCCAACCCTACAGTGATTCATGAATATAGGGGTGAGTTCCTCCTTTTGTTCTAGTCAGGTTCTCAGTGCATTGATGCTGTGCACATAGGGAGGGTGATATCATTTTAGGGTCCACCACTTCAAATGCTAATCTTCTCTTGAAACTAGCTCAGAGACACACCCAGAAATCCTGTTTAGGTTGGGCTGCTCTCCTGTCCTGTGGGCTGTGAAACCAAGGCATACAATTAACAATCCCAGTCCCCATCTCAAAGCCTTCATCCCATCTGCAAACTCCCTTTTGCCTTATTAGGTAACATTCCCAGATCCCAGGGATTAACACCAGGATATCTTTGTGGGCTCATTACCTAGGCTCTGGAACCAGCCTTCCAGTCCTGCACAGTGACACACACACACACACACACACACACACACACACACACACACACACACATAAACACACACACACACATACACGGCTCTGAGAGGCTGTTCTCAGGATGTTTTGCACAGTGGCACATGGAGGTGTTCCAGACACAGGAGCTACCCCAAACCAACTTTTAAACAGCGTTTAAATTGACCTGGCTGTCCTTTTCTTGAAATACTTTTAATATTAATGGAAACCTGAGAGTCTGTTCCCACTGCTTAGGACTGCACACAAAGTAAGGGAAGGACCTAGAAATATCCATCAGTATAACCTTGCTCACAGTCTAGCTTCTGTAGCCTTCACTAGTGCTTCCCATTGAATTATGCCTTACCATAAACCAAAGAGGACATTTTCCTCCTACAATCAAAGACATTTTAGGACGTCGCTTATGAATTCCCACACTGGTTCCCACGTGGTTCTTTGTTTAAGGAATTCCTTCACTCCCATCACGGGCAGGAAGATGCTTTCCGTGTGGAGCCTGGGTGACATCCATTGGCACCTCTCAACTTTCTGCCCTTTCCTTCCTTGATGTCTAAGGAGGCACTGGGCCCAGCACCTACCTGGCATTACAGAATTGAAGGACAGGTGATCAGGGTGTGACTCCACCTGAGAGAGGAGAGGCTCCCCCTGGTCCCTGTGAGGCTCTGCTCCAGGAGGGGCAAGGAGATTCCTCAAGCTGGGACTGATGGCTATACTCTGAGTTTGGGAAAATACGGAAGAGAGAAGAACCGGGTACACAAGGCTCCAGAAGCACAAGCCCAAGTTTGTTCAGAAGTTCTTCATAGACTCCACATTCATGACACCTGTGGGTGGATGAATTTCTTCATGCTTTCATCCAGGCAAATTAGGTGAATGCAGTTAGGAGGAAGTTGCTCACCAGACAAAGCCCCATGCTATCTTTTGATAGATGGGGCAAAGGAGCCAATTGGGAAATATTTCATCAAGATGGAAAGGACACTGTGCCAAGCTTGGTACGAGGGCAGCGCGTAGGGCCTTGGGGGGGTCAGTTCTGTACAGTGCACAGGATTTGTCCCTCCAACTCTCCCCCAGCTCAGTCCTCATGAAATATTGACTGATTGTTGTGTCAAAGGAGAAAGAGAGCCTACAGGAAGTTCTCATCTGTGGTGTCTCTTGTGGTACGCTTCTTTTTCAAGGGGCCACCAAACTGGAGTAGGTTCCTCGTGTCCATGATGAGAGGTGAGAGGAGTTCAGAGAGAACTCCAGCCATGGAGACATAAATGTCCCTGGACACAGGGAAACAGGAATTCAGTGAGCAGGAATCCTGGGAGCTCAGGCAGGTTTGCTCTCATTTCCCCCAGTTGCTTGAGGCACTGTGGTAAGTGACACAAATGGGATATGAAACAATGACATCAGCCCCCTTCCAGGCTGGAGCCTAGAGATGATCACAGAGGCTGGAGTGCCGAACCGGTAGCCAGAGGAATGGTCTGAGATCCCTGAAGGCTACAAACTGACAGGATCCATCAGAAGTTGAGAGGCAGTGGCCCTGCCTTATTGGGGCTAGGCCACCTCATTATAACCCGCACTCCTCCCCACCCAGTGTCACTGGCTCTTCTGGAGCTTCTGCTTCAGAGACCTGAATGCTGATGGAGGTTGAGTCATGAAGAGAGAGTTCATGAACTTGAAAATGAAGACAAAGCACAGACAGATTGCAAGTCCAGGACCATGGCTCCAGTTGAGCCTCAATGAAATAACTGGTACCCAAGAAACAAACTATGCCTGTGCAGTGATCAAGGGTGGTGAGGAGCACAGGGACCCAGACATGCTAGAGGCTCTCAGAGTGCCTCCTGAGCCCAGAGCTGGACAGGGCAGCCTACCCCTGGGGTTATTGGTCTCAGCAGGCTGTCCTGTGTTGGCGGTGGAGGTGGGAAGGTGTTCATGCCTATTCATTCAGAGGCCTTCTCTGAGCCTGGACTGTCTTCACTGTCCCCCCTCACTTCAGACCCCTAAAGGTGGGACCTCAAAGAGTGTCCTGCCTCCTTGGGACCTGGCCAAGAGGGTGTGTCTGGTATATATGTTTAAAAATAAATCTGGGAGGGGCTCCCCATGGAGACAAGGCCCCTGAGCAGAGTTATTCAGGGCGAAGAGCTGAGACCACAGGACCCAATAAGTGTGAGCCAAGGTTTGTTCCAAAGTTCCACAACTGTCTAAACCAGTGTTCTCAACATTCCTAATGATGCGACCATTTAATAAATTTCCTCATATTGTGGTGACCCCCCACCATAAGATTATTTTCGTTGCTACTACATAACTGTAAGTTTGCTACTGTTATGAATAGTAATGTACATATCTGATATGCAGGATGTAGTTCCATTGTTCCTGACCCAGAGGTTGACAACAGCTGGTAAACAAACATTCATGATACCTGCGCATGATTCACTTTCTCATCTATGGGTGCAAATCAAATATAAGGAGCAGTTTAGGGAGCCCGGAGCCTCACCCCACACCCCCGACACACACCCCACTTGGAGGTTTGCAGAGCCCAGAGACCTCTGCTCAGCACAAAACTTAGTGAGCCCTGGACTGAGGTTGGGGACACTGGGGCACAAACAAAGGTTCCCTGCTGTGTCCCTAATTGTGGCTGCAGCTGCCACACAGCCAAACAGAGCTGCAGCATCTACCCTTGCAGTGTCTTCCCTTGACCAGTGCTTGCAGCATCTCCCCTGGGACCAGTTTCACCAACAGCAGCCTTCCCCACCCCTGGAAACAAGGTACTCAGCCTTGTAGTACCTCCTGTGCTGCACATAGCAGATGGTCAGGGCCTCCCTGTCCAGTACGGTAGCCACCAACCCCATGTGATGATTAAGCCCTTGAAATATATGCAGTGCACTTGAGGAGCTGAGTTTTTATTTTAATCTATCAAGGTAACATATACTTTGGTTATTGTTTAGAACACCTTGAGTGTGTCAATGAATCTATTTTATCAAATGTTAGGGAATGCAAATACACACTCAGCATTCCTGATTTAAAAAGATACAATTTAGCACTCAATCCTTAGTGAGATGGCCTGTGAGAGACATCAAACTAAGAAGACTTTGTGCAAAACTTGAAGGTAAAATACCTCATTAACATTTTTTCCTTTTTTTTTGTTGCTTAAAGTATTACAGAGTGTATTACATATGTCTAATTTTTTCCCCCCACCCTTGACAATCCCCTGGCCTCCCCTACCCCCCAGTGTCTTATGTCCATTGGTTTTGCTTGTATGCATGCATACAATTCCTTTATTTGTGGCTGCTTGGTTCTTCTAGGCCAGGCGAATAGACAAATTAACACACAGAGATAAACAGGAGAACATCAGGGGTTAGTACATGTGCAAGAAGGTTTCACATAGAATTGACGTAGCCATAAAATTACAAACTCATTGAAGCAACATTGGGTATATGACATTTTTAAAGTTTTTAAAGCAAGTTTTTTATTGCTATCAGAGAGGAAGGAGTGGGAAAGAGAGGTAGGAACATTAACGATGAGAGAGAATCATTGACCCTCAGCCTTCCGTGGGCACCACCCTGGGGATCCAGCCTGAAAACTGTCATGTGCCCTGATAGGAAAATGAATGCTGATGCCTGGCTCATAGGTCCATGCTCAACTACTGAGCCAGGCCGATTGGACTATGTTCTATATATTTTGAACAAAGGAGAACGGGGGGACGTTACTTTTCAGAAGTGAGAATGGGCAATTTGCAGGTAGTTGAGGAAGAACAGAACACACGTGTCAGGAAAATTAAGAAACCATGAGACACGGGTTATCTAGCCAACTGACACCAGTCTGAACCCTCTTAGCCAACGGTTAAGAAATAAAGGAAACCAAGTTTCTGCCACCCTGAAGCTTCTTTTGGGGATATTGATTTTCAGCTGTTTATTAAGTAGCCAAAGTGTCAGAGAGCACCTTTGGGCACCCCAGCACACTCCTGGCCAAAAGAGAGAGAGGGAGAGACCTTCTCCAGAAGGTTGTTGCCTTTGCCTGATAGGAGTGAAACATGGTAAACAACAGGGCTTCAGCAGATGTCTATTAGCTAGATACCCCTCCTCCCCTGTCACCATCAATCAGGAGTGTGGGAGCGGTTCCCAGACATTGTTGGTCCCAGGAGGCAGGGTTATAAATTCCAGTGGCTGCTGTGTCCAGTGCTGGAATTGGTGGCAGTTCAGCTCACCCAGCACACCTCGTAGGCCCACAGCTGGACAGGGCAGAGGCTGGGTCCAGGATTGCTGGGCCCAGGGCCTGGAGAAGAGGGGGAAATGCAGAGGAGAAGAGGGGGATGACTCAGGTGAACCTGGAGGGGAGGGAGAGGCGTCAGTGCAGGCACCCACATGAACTTGCCTTGGGAACGGTCTCGTGTGTCCTGACGAGAAAGAAGGGAGTAGAGCCCAGGCCATGGGGGAGACCCCGCCAGGACAAATAATTGCCAAATGCATCTAGGAAAGAGGTGGGAGAGCTAGGCTGAATATCTAGTTCCAATCTACACTAATAAAAGAGAAACATGGTAATTGGCGTACGACCGCTACCCTTCCCATTTGCTAATCAGCGAGATATGCAAATTAACTGGCAGCCAACATGGCCGCCGGCAGGCAGGCAGTTGATGGGAACAGGGAGGCTTGCTTGCCCCAGCATGAGGATGCAAAGGTTCCCCATCTGCAGCTGGGGGGCTCTGAGCTCCTGAAGCAACAACTCCAAAAGATACAATGTTTTAATTATAGAGGCTAAAGGATGGCGGTTAATTTGCATACTCAGGCTGCAAGCTGAGCAAAGCCATACACCCCTGAAGCAGCAGGGCAGAGAGGCCTCAGGGCCCCGGGAACAGTGGAGCAGACAGGCCTCCTGGCCGGGGATAAGTGGAGCCAAGAGGCGTTAGGACCCCGGGATCAGCGGAGCTGAGAGGCCTCAGGACCCCAGGATGAGCGGAGCCCCGAGGCCTCAGGACCCGGGGATCAGCGGAGCCGAGAGGCCTCCCTGTCCAGGTTATCAGCAGAGCTGAGAGGCCTCCCAGCCCCTGGGATCAGCGGAGCCGCGAGGCCTCAGGACCCCGGGATCAGCGGAGCGAGAGGGGTCCTGGCCCCAGGGTCAGCGGAGCAAGGAGACCTCCCGGCACCGGGATCAGCGTGACAGGGGGAGCGACCAAACCCCTGATCACCCTGCAGCTCTGTGCATGACAGGGGGCGGCGCCCCAACTCCCCAATAGGCCCTGCTCTGTGCATGACAGGAGGCAGCACCCCAACTCCACAGTCGGCCCTGCTCTGAGCCTGACCAGGGTCTGCACCTAGGGATTGGGCCTGCCCTCTGCCACCCGGCAGCAGGCCTAAGCCAGCAGGTCATTATCTCCCAAGGGGTCCCAGACAGCAAGAGGGCACAGGCCGGCCTGAGGGATCCCCCTCACCCCTAAGTGAACAAATTTTTGTGCACCGGGCCTCTAGTATAAAATAATAGAGTTGGTTCTTGTTTGTTTGTTTGTTTGTTTCTGCTTTTTATCTGCTCTGCTCTAGGTGACAATCCCAGATTCACTGGGGCTGAGAGCAGTCGCCTCATTTGTCCACATTCCTCCATCTATGTAGCTGGAAACCTTAAACTCTGCTCATTCATAGGCATGGGGAACGTCTGGAGGAATGGCAGGGTAGGGACACACAAGAAGCCAGCCTCACCACCCTGCTGTTACGCTCCGCCGACACGACCTCCCCACAGCCTATGTTGAAGAGATGCAGGGCCACCTGCATGACAGGGACGCAGTGTCCTCTGCCCACTCTCCCTCTCAGATAAGGTCTCACAGTTTGCAGAGTCTGAATATTCCCCAAGTCTGAGTGGGGAAGAGAAAGGCAGCACAATGTGTCTGAGGCTGCCTGTCACTCCTTGAGCCAAGTTAAGCAGAGAGAGGGTTGAACCACACAATGAGTATTTATCCAAGGATGCTGTCAGTATGGGGAGAGCAGTCGCTCACCCTGGAAATTCGGCTCTCAGCCTCTTGGGGAGAAGATAGCTACCTGTAGCTGCCAGCTGCAAGTGTCACATGCAAAGGGGAGGGGAGGGCCTACTATCTGCCCTTCAGGAGCTCAAAGGCTGACCACAAGGTGGCTAATCTCCCAAGACTTTAGGAACAGCTCAGCCCCTTCCTGGGATGAGATTGGAATGGTCAGCCTTCCTGAGGAAGACCCCAGGAGGGGGTCAGGGTGCAGGCACAGCTGCCAAATCAAAGCCGGTCCTGTGCCTGGTCTCTTCCCAAAATGCAATTCTTTTCTGAGTAGTGGGCCATGGAGGCAGCCTATGTTTTCAGTAGAGCCTGTTTCATCCTCCAGTGTCCCAGGGCCTCGTATTTATAGTTTGTAAGTAATGATTAAACAACTGCGGCTCTATTCTTATTACATGCCCTTCCTCACTAAGAGAAGCTGATTTCCAAGGACGCCCAGGAGATGCCTCAGGCCAGCTTGGATGACAGGGCTGGGCCTCAGCTTTGCTCTTCCCCTCTCCCTCTCTCCTCACAAGCCTGACTTTTGTCTCCTAAAGAGACTATGGAAAAGCAGGCAGCAAACCCTGTCAGACTGAGCGTGCCAGGCCCCCTGTGCCCCCTGGACGCGCCACCTGAGAGGAGAACCCTGGGTTAAGGTTCAGCTAAGGGGCAGCTCTGCCAGAGCCTGAGCACCAGGCTGTGGCTGGTGCCTCCCCACCTCCCCTCAGCTTTGTTGGCCTGCTCCTCCTCAGGAGCCACCTGCCCACTGGTTCTGCTTTCAGGCCCAGGTGTGACTTCGCCAAAGGGATTTGTTGGTGAGAGGAGAACCCCTTCCTGAGGCGGGAGGAAGGCAGGGAGGCTGCCATCACCTGAAGGCTTAGGGGAGGTGAGCAGAGCAAAGGCTGGATTCCAGGCTTGTCAAAGAGCTCTGGTGACCCATACCCCAGGGGTAGACTGAGTAGGGCACCTGTGGAGAGAGACAATGTAATTGCATCTGGCCAGCTCTCCTCTGCCCCGGGGGTTACTAAAATGTCCCCATCCAGACAGTAGGGACAGTGGGCTAGCCAAGGGCAGGGCGCTCTTTTCTAGACAGAGGGCTGCGGTGGGGTGGGAGTGGGGCGCCAAGCCTGGCCCAGGGAACAAGGTAGGTAAGTGGCAGCCACAACCACAGAGGGAAAGGGGTCCCCAGAAACACAGACCAGGGGTGGCGAGTGGGAGGTTAGCTGGGGGTCGCGGCCTCCTGTTTCTCCCTCCACTTCCGCGACCGCCCCCAACCTCATGCCTGGAAGAACAGGGTCCCCCTGACAGTCCCCCACCCTCTGCCACCCCTTGCAGCCTGGTGGGTGTGGCACAGGCGCCCCTGTCCCCACCTTCTCTGGGCCTGTTAAAACACGCCCCCCCTCCTGCCCCCTGATCTTGGTTTGTTCCTGATCTCGTGATCCCGCGAGATTTCGCCCTGGCAGGAACCAGGGCGCAGTCCCAGGAAGCTTGCCAGGCGCAGCCCCCCACCTCTTCCTTTCCACCAGCCTCCCTGCTGTGCAGGAGTCCACGTGGTGAGGAGCACGGCCTGTGGAAAAGGTAAGCGCACACTCTGGGTTCTTGCTGTCTCAGGGGGTGAACTTGCTGTCTCCAGGGGTGAACTTGGTCTAGTCACTGGCAACGCGCAGCCCCTCCCCAGTCGGCTTTTTCCATCTGAAAATGAGTTCCCACCTGGTTGGAGTGAAGGCCTGAGGTCCAAACCTGGCTCGCTGGCGTGAGGCCTTCCGCTTGCTGCGCCAGAGTGGGAGCTCGCTGAGGGGACTTACACGCAACAATTCATGGAACTCTGGCGTCGGCCTTTATTGTGTGACCTCAGCTGGCCGAGTTTCCAGTTGACCAAGGGGACCCCCACAGGCCCCGGCGCCAACTCCCCCGGGATCTGGGTCCTCAAGTCTGTGGGCTCTCAGGCCAGCCCAGCCCTGCTCAGGGCGTGGGGACAGAGAGGGGGCCGAAAAGAGGCTGCTGGATGGTGGGAACTTTCCGGGAGGGAGAGGTCGCTTTCCGCAGAGCACCAGGGCCGTCACTCATCATTGTCCTCTGGTTCAGCTGGTGAGAAAGCGGTGGTCAGGCTGGGAGATAAGAGGTGACTTCCACTGAGAGCGGCAGAGCCCTCTCCTGGTGTGAGTGTGCGGGTGCCTGAGTGTGCGTGAGTGTGAGTGTGTGAATTCTCACCTGATGATATGTTCCTGGGTTCCTTTTCATTCCTATTACTGATTAAGGTATTACATATGTGTTCTTATCCCCCACTCCCCCCACACCCCCACCCCCACCCGGCAAGCATGCCCTCACGCTCACCCCCTGGTGTCTGCGTCCATTGGCTAGGCTTATAGGCATGCATACAAGTCCTTTGGTTGATCTCTCCCCCTTAGCCCCACCCTCCCCTACCTTCCCTCTGAGGGTGATGGTCTGATCCATGCTTCTCTGTCTCTGGATCTGTTTTTGTTCATTGGTTTATGTTGTTCATTATAATCCACAGATGAGTGAGGTCATGTGATTTTTCTCTTTCTCGGACTCACTGACTGACTAGCTTTGCTTAGCATAATGCTGTCCAGCTCCATCCATGCTGTTGCAAATGGTCACTGCCCCTTCCTTTTTTGTGGCAGCATACTATGCAGTGTGTAGATGTACCACGGCTTTTTAACCCACTCATCTGCTGACCAGCACTTAGGCTGTTTCCAAATCTTAGCTATTGTAAATTGTGCTGCAGTGAACATAGAGGTACATGCATCCTTTCAGATTGGTAATTCTAGGTTCCTGGCATATATTCCTAGAAGTGGGATCACTGGGTCAAATGGGAGTTCTGTTTTTAGTTTTTTGAGGAAACTCCATGCTCTTCTCCATAGTGGCTGCACCAGTCTGCATTCACACCAGCAGTGAAGGAGGGTTCCTTTTTCTCCCCATCCTCACCAGCACTCGCCCTTTGTTGATTTGTTGGTGATAGCCATTCTGACAGCTGTGAGGTTGTACCTCCTTGTCCTTTTGATTTGCATCTCTTGGGTGATCAGTGACTCTGAGCATGTTTTAATGTGTCTCTTGGCCTTCCTTTTGTCCTCTCTGGAAAAGTATCTATTTAGGTCCGTTGCCCATTTTTGTGATTGGGTTGTTTATCTTCCTTTTGTTAAGTTGTATGAGTTCCCTGTAAATGTTGGAGATGAAACCCTTATCAGAGAGAACATTGGCAAATATGTTCTCCCATGCAGTGGGCTTTGTTGTTGTCTTGTTGATGGTTTCTTTTGCTATGAAGAAGCCTTTTATTTTGATGTCGTCCCATTTGTTTACTTTAACTTTATTTTCCATCCCCCCAGGAGCTGCGTTGGTGAAGAGATTGCTTCAGCATATATCTGAGACTCTGCTGCCTATGGATTCCTCTATATATTTTTCTGGTTTCCAGCTTTCTGTTTAAGTCATTATCCATTTTGACCTTATTATTGTGCATGGTGTAAGTTGGTGGCCTAGTTTCATTTTCTGCATGTGTCTGACCAAATTTCCCAGCACCATTTATTGAAGAGACTGTCTTAACTCCATTGTATGGTTTGGCCTCCTTTGTCAAATATTAATTGAGCTTATTGGTTTGGATTGGTTTCTGGGTTCTCTGTTCTATTGCATTGGCCTATATGTCTATTCTTGTGCCAGTGTCAGGCAGTTTTGAGAACAGTGGCTTTGTAAAACAGCTTGATATCTGGTACTGAGATCCCTCCTACTTTGTTCTTCTTTCTCAGGATCGCTGCAGCTCTTTGGGGTTTGTTTGTTTTTTAAATATATTTTATTGATTTTTTACAGAGAGTAAAGGAGAGGGATAGAGAGTTAGAAACATCGATGAGAGAGAAACATAGATCAGCCTCCTCCTGCACACCTCCTACTTGATATGTGCCCTCAATCAAGGTACATGCCCTTGATCTGAATTGAACCAGGCACCTTTCAGTCCGGAGGCCGAGGCTCTATCCACTGAGCCAAACCTGTTTGGGCTCAGGGTCTTTTTTTTCATTACAGATGGATTTTTGGAGAGTTCATTCTAGGTCTGTGAAATATGCTGTTGGTGTTTTAATGCGGAGTGCATTGAACGTATAGATTGCTTTGGGTAGTATAGCCATTTTAATGAGGTTGTTTCTACCAATCCATGAACAAAGTTTGTCCTTCCATCTGTTTATGTCTTCCTCTATCTCTTTTTTCAACATCTTCTAGTTTTCTGAGTGTAGGTCTTTTACCTCCTTAGCTAAATTTATTCCTAGGTGTCTTAATTTTTTTGGTGGGATGATACATAGGATTCTTTTTTCAATCTCCTTTTCTGTAAGTTCACTATTGGTGTATAAAAATGCCATAAACGTCATTTATTTCTGTTCTGACCTTTATTATCTCTTTCTTTTTGTGTACTGTGGGCTTTTTTCTCTAATGGAGAGGCACTCTGAAGCCCAGGACAAAACAGCATTTATTTACTTGAATACACATTTGTCCTTTAGCAAATTTCTTGGCATTAATTATGTAGTCTGCTACATTGACAAATTCATTTAGTAAGTTTATTAAATTTTTGAAGGAGTGTTTGTGGTTTTCTATGTACAGTATCACGTCATCTGCAAATAATGACAATTTACTTCTTCTTTTCCAATTTGGGAACGATTTATTTCTTTTTCTTGTGTGATCACACTGACTAGGACTTCCAGTACTGTGTTGAACAGGAGTGATGAAAGTGGGCGTCCCTGTCTTGTTCCTGTCCTAGTGGTAAATGGTTTTTGTTTTGCACTTTGAGTATGTTGTTGGCTGTAGGTTTGTCATATAAGGCTTTTATTATGTGGAAGGATGATTCTGCTATTCCTACTTCGCTGAGTGTTTTTATCAGAAAAGGCTGTTGCACTTGGTCACATGCCTTTCCTGCACCAATTGATATGATTGTGTGGTTTTTCTCCCTCAAATAGTTTATGTGATGTTTCACGTTCATTGATTTGCAGATTTTGTACCATCCTTGTATCCCTGGAATAAATCCCACTTGGTCATGGTGTATGATCTTTCTAATGCAATGCTGAATCCAGTTTGCTGAATTTAGTTGAGGATTGCAGCATTAATGTTCATCTGGAATATTGGCCTGTAAGTCACTTTCTTTGTAGTGTCTTTTTCTGGCTTTGGGATTATGGTAATGCTGGCTTCTTAAAAATAGATTGGAAGTATGCCGTCCTCTTGAATTATTTGAAATAGTGTGAGAAAGTTTGGTTTTCCTTCTTCTTTGAATGTTTGGTCAAACTCCCCTGTGAAGCCATCTGGTACAGAGCTTATGTTTTTTGGAAGCTTTTTGATTACTGTTTCAATTTTATCAGTATTTATCGGTCTGTTCAGGATTTTTGCTTCTTCCTGATTGAGTTTTGAAAGCTTGTCTTTTTGTAGGAATGTGTCCATTTTATTGAGCTTGTCCAGTTTGTTGTAGTAGAGTTGTTCATTGTAATTTTTTATAATCCTTTGTATATCTGTGGGGTCGTTTGTTACTTCACCTCTATCATTTCTGTTTTTGTTTATTTGGGTGCTCTCTCTTAGTTTCTTGCTGAGCTTGACTAGAGGTTCATCAGTGTTGTTTATTCTTTCCAAGAACCAGCTCTTGGTTTCATTGATTTTTTGTATTATTTTTTTTTTTCGTCCCTACGTCATTTATTTCTGTTCTGACCTTTTTTATCTCTTTCTTTTTGTGTACTGTGGGCTTTTTTCTCTAATGGAGAGGCACTCTGAAGCCCAGGACAAAACAGCTTTTATTTACTTGAATACACATTTGTCCTTTAGCAAAGCAAACAGACATATCAATGGTAAAGTTTGGTAAACAATAGAAGAATTTTCATGTTAGGAGGTTGCCTTCAGCCATTTTCCCCACAACAGGATAACAAAATGCTGATTTTCTGCCATGCTGAATATCAAAGTCCATTCGCCTTCTGTGGGACTTCTCGCATTGATATGTTAACTACTTTTGGTCTTTGCCCCATCATTTCCCCCTTTTTGTTTTCTTAATTAATTTAGAAAGGTGAATGCCATCTTCTGGGCTCAGATTCTTTTAAGACTTGTGATTCTTCTTCAGACTGGAAGAAAACATAGAAGAACAAGAAAGAGAGACAATATTGGTTATTCTAAAAAGCAACTGTAAGGAGATTCAATGAAAAGGATTGAGTTCTTTCATGTCCCTTTAAATATCGTTTTCAGGTATTTAAGTGATTTGTCCATAGTAGGCTTCTTTTTGGGCTATCAGTTCTTTATGGGTCCCTTTCCAGTCACTGTTCCCTTGTGACATGACAGCAATGATGTTCGAGTTCTGGATGGTGGGCAAACGGTGAGAAATGACAATGCAGGTCTGACCTCTTTTGGCTTTGTCAAGAGCCACCGGCACATAGGCACAGCTGATGACTGCTAGCGTGGCAAGGCATGGTCACCATCCCCCATCTCTAGATGTTTCTCCTCTGTCTTCTCAGCATGTTGCTTGGGGCACTGCTATCTGTAGTTGGAGTAGTTTGGTCAGTTCCTCTCTCAGATTCATGTTGCAGGAATCCACTCAGGCTTGGAGGAGTTTTCTGCAAATACACAAGCATATCCTTGACCAAAGATTAATAAAGGGACCCTTCCTTGAACCATACTCGGTATCTTTCCATTTAACCAGACCATTTTGCTTTGGCTTATTCTGACACCAGTGTAATTCTATGGGTGTCTTAGCATCAGCATTACAAGGGTAAAATTTAAAGTAATTAAGGCTTAGTGTGGTCTACTTACAAGAGATGTCTTCACTATTCCGCCACTTTTGTTTTCCAAGTTGGGATTTTAGAGCCCTTGTAGTAGATGTAACATGAAAGGAGGGCATTTCTTCATAATCTGTTTTGCCGGCTGTACAATATTTTGGCAGGCTGATGTAAAAGCTTGTGAAATTCTGTGACTTGTTTAATAAAATAACTAACTGACAGGCATATTCATTTCCTTTTGTTAAAGGACCAGGACTTGATCAAATAGTATAGAAAGGCTTCGGTCACCGAGTCATTTAAATTGAGTAGTTGCAGTTCTGTTTACAAAGCCAGCAGCATAAGCAGATAAAGAGATAATATGAAGAGGCTTTTGGAAATCCTGCAAGTCAGCCTTGATTGTTTCTAATTCGATTCTTTGCACAGAAGTATGACTGGTCTGCATGACTTGGTCTGAAATCATTGCAGTATAAGCAGCTTTACCATGAGATGAACTATCAGTAAAAACAGTGACTTCTCCAGGAATAGGTTTCTGCCTATTCCAACTATGTTCCCCTGAATATTCTTTTATTTCCATTTGCTAATTTAAATCAGTCTAAAACAAGGCTTATTTTCTATCTTCCTTTCTCATTGGGTGGGGACAGTGAATGACACTAATTGGATTTCTGCTATCAGTCTTTGAGTATATTGACATAATTTTTTTTTTAGGAAAGCATAATGCAAATTGTTTTCTTTTTGAGGCCTGATACATTTATTTTTATATGCAGTTTTCTAGATATTTGAAGGGAATCTCCTTCCGTTTCTTCTTCCAGACAAATTTTTAGGCCACAGTTATGGAGTTTCTTTTAAAAACCTTTTTCTTTCTTTTAAATAGTGCTACAAACTTGGTTTCTTTTCGGAAATACCAATAGGAGAGAGATATGCTGGCAAATGCTGTAATGCATACAGTTTAAGTAAAACTATCTTTTTACTTATTGTGTCTTATTAATGGTGAGATTTAATGCTTGAATGAGTTTTTTTGTGTTTTTTTTTAATATATTTTTATTGATTTTTAACAGAGAGGAAGGTACAGCGATAGAGAGTTAGAAACATCAATGAGAGAGAAACATCAATCAGCTGCCTCCTGCACAGTCCCCACTGGGTATGTCCCCGCAACCAAGGTACATGCCCTTGACAGTCTTCTTTTTTTGCTCTGGTGAGACTTCTTCTCCAGATGTCCCACATTGGGCGCCAGAATGTTGCAACATTTTGCTGCAATGATTCAGGATCTGGGAAAGGAGCTGCACACAAATGAATACACTAGACAACAAATATAAATTTAGAAGGCATTGGGGAGCCAGGCGGAGACCTTTTTCTCTTGGGGAGAGGCTGTCTGAAATGCAGCACCCATCAGCTTTCATTTACTTGGCTGTAGGTTTCTCATATATGCCCTTTAGCAAAGCAGACAGGCATATCAGTAGTAAACTTTAATTATCAGGTTAGCAAGATTGCCTTCAGCATTTTCCCAACAGCCGTTTAATATAATGCTGATTTTCAGCCCTGCTGAATATCAAAGTTCATGTCAAAGTTCATTAGCCCTCCATACACACACACACACACACACACACACACACACACGTATACACACACACACACACACACATATACACACACCCATACTACTGTTGGTCTTTGCCTCAAGCACTTTACTCTAAGGTTTGACAGTGTGATCAATGCTTCTTTGTGTCTGGATGTCTTGTTGTTCATCAGCTAATGTTGTTCATTATATTCCACAAATGAGTGAGATAATGTGATATTTATCGTCCTCTGACTGGCTTAATTTGCTTACTGTAATGCTCTCCAAGTCCATCCATGCTGTTTCAAATTATAATAGTTCATTCTTTGTTACAGCAGTAGAGTATTCCATTGTATAGATGTTCCACAGTTTATTCATCCGTGCATCTGCTAATGGGCATTTAGACAGTTTCCAAATCTTAGCTATTGTAAATTGGGCTGGTATGAACATACAGTTGCATATATCTTTCCTGATTGGCCTTTCTCATTTCTTGGGATACATACCTAGAAGAGAGAACACTGGGTCAAAGGGGAGCTCCATTTTTAATTTTTTAAGCAAACTCTATATGGTTTTCCACAGTGGTTGCAGCAGTCTGCATTCCCACCAGCAGTGCGCAAGGGTTGCTTTTTCTCTGCATCCTCACCAGCACTTGTGGTTTGTTGATATTTTTCTGACAGCTATTCTGACAGGTGTAGATGGTACCTCATTGTCGTTTTGATTTGCATCTCTTGGACTGTTCGTGCCTTTGAGCATTTTTCGTATGTCTCTTGGCCTTTTATAGGTCTCCTTTTAAAAAGTGTTAATTTAGGTCCTTTGCCCATGTTTTGATTGGATTGTTTATCTTCCTATTGTTAATTTGTGTGAGTTCCCTGAAAACTTTGGAGATTCAACACTTATCCGAGATACCATTGGCAAATATGTTCTCCCTATGCAGTGGGCTTTCTGGTTGTTTTGTTCAGGATTTTGTTTGCTGTGCAGAAGGTTTTTATTTTGACGGAGTCCACTTGTTTATTTTACCCTCTGTGTGCATTGCCTTTGGAGCTGTATCAATAAAGATACTGCGAAGACATATCTGATATATTGCTACATAGGCAATCTTATAAGTTTGTTTTATAGGTTCTCATCTGATGTTTAAGTCCTTCATCCATTTTGAGTTTATTTTTGTGAATGGTGTAAGTTGGTGGTCTAGTTTCATTATTTTGCATGTATCTTTCTAATTTTCCTAACATTTATTGAAGAGACTGTCTTGATTCCATTGTATGCTCTTGCCTCCTTTGTAAATTAATATTAGAGCGTAATGACTTGGGTTCACTTCTGGGTTCTCTGTTCTGTTTCAGTGGAGTATATGTCTTTTCTAGTGCCAGTAGCAGGCAGTTTTGAGAATGGTGGCTTTATAATATAGCTTAATATCTGGTATTGTGAGCCCGCCAACTTTTTTCTTCTTCCTCAGACTATTTTTACACCATTTGAATTTTTTCAAGGATTTTTTTGTGTCTGTGCAATATTCTGTTGATATTTTAATGGAGATAACAATGAATCTATAGATTGCTTTGGGTGGTATGGACATGTTAATGAAGTTAAGTCTACCAACCCATCAACATGGTATATGAATCCATTGGTTGATATCTTTATCTCCATTTCAATGTCCTGTAGTTTTCCAAGTGCAGTTCTTTTACTTTCTTTATGAATCAATAAAAATGTGCAGTTTTTAATTATAAACCTTGTTTTCTATCAAAATTACTTCTTGCGTGAATTGTGGGACACCCTTTACTTAGGCGACTCCTGTGAAAGGGCCATTTGACCCACAAAGGGGTCGCAACCCACGGGTTGAGAACCGCTATTCTAAAATGTCACGTAAATCTAATGGATCCAGTGTGTCCTTTAGAGGCTCTGCATCCTTGTTATTTTTTCATATGGAAGATCTATCCAGTGATGTCAGAGGGGTGATAAAAGTCCCTTACTGTGACTGTCCTTTTGTCACACTCTCTGTTAAAGTCTTCTAGAATTTTTGTTTGTTTTGATTTTTTGTTTATTTGTTTGTTTGACATATATATATTGAGGTGCTCCTATGTTGGCTGAATATATGATTACTAGGGTTATATCGTCTTGTTGGTTGGTCCCTTTAGTATCATGCAGTGACCTTTATCTCTTGGGATGGCCTTTATTTTAAAGTCTTTTTTTTCTGATATGCGTATTGTTACTTCGGCCTTTTTTTTTCTTTTCCATTTGCATGGAAATTTTTCCCATTCTTTCACTCTCATCCTGTGTGTGTCTTTTGTTTTGAGATGGTGCTCCTGTAGACAGCATATACTTGCATCATGTTTCTGTATCCATTTGGCTCCACTACACCTTTAGATTGGAGCATTGACCTATTTACATTTAGGGTTATTATTCATAGGTATTTATTTCTTTCCATTTTGTTTCTGTGTGGCTAAGTTTCTGTCTCTGATTCTCCTTCTCATTACAGCAATCTCTGTAGCATTTCTTGTAAAGCTGGCTTGGAGATGATGTACTCCTTCAGCCTTTTTCTGTCTAGGAAGCTCTGTATTTGACCGTCTATTTTGAATGAAAGAATTGCCAGATATAGTAATCTTGGTCTCAGATCCTTGCTTTCCATTAACTTGAGTACTTCATGCCATCTTCTTCTGGCCTGTAGAGTTTCTGATGAGAGATCAGGAGTCAGCCTTATGGGAACTCCTTCATAGCTAACAGTTTTCTTTTGTCTTGCTGCCTTGAAGATTCTCTCTTTGTCTTTAATTTTTGTCATTTTAATTATGATGTGTCTGGTCACGGGTTTGTTTGGGTACTTCTTCTTTGGGGTTCTCTTTGGCTCTTGATCTTGTGTGGGATTTTCCTTTACCAGGTTAGGTAAGTGTTCTGCCATTGTTTCTTCAAAGACCTTCTCTATGCCTTTCTCCCCTCCTTCCTCTTTTGGCACACTGGCTATTCTAATACTGTTATGTAAGTGGTCCTGATGTTTGTTTGTTTGTTTGTTTGTTTTAAATCTTAATTTTTCTGCCTTTTTTTATTGGGTGATATTTTTAACTCTGTTCTATATCAGTGATTGGATCCTCAGCTTTCCCTAATATCTGCCTATTCCTTCTATGTGTTCTTTATTTGTATTATGTCATTTTATATCTAGGACTGTTCTTCTTTTCGTAGTCACTATATCTTTTTTCATGCTGTTGAGCTCTTTTACCTTCATAGCTCTGAAGTCAGATTCAGATAAATGTCTTCTGTGTGCTTCATCTCTCTCAATATCTGGAGAATTATCCAGTTCTCTCATTTGAGGATTTTTTATTTAATTCCTCTTTCTGGCTTTCTGTGTGGGTTTGTGGTGACAAGTTAGGCAGACCTGTCTGCCTATCAGTCTCTAGTGCAGAAAATTGTTAAAGGATGTTTCTGACTAATTAGGTCAGGCAAAGACTCAAAGCCTCCAGAGACCTCCTCTGTCTATAGACTGATAGGATTCCAACTTAACTTGCCTCCAAGGCAATGGTCCTCAGGTTATAGCAAGAGTTTGTTTCAACAGGGTTGGACAGTTGCCTCTGCGTGGAGGTTAATTGTTATTTATAATCTCTTAAGTGTCCTCAGGGCAAGGTGTTTCCCAGTAGCATGTGTTAATTGTCTCCCCTCCAGGAAAGGCAAATGTCTGCATGGGAAAGATTTTCTCTGCTGCATGAGGAAATGACTCCTCCAAGGAAACTTGAAGTGTCTGTCTTCTGTGCTGGAACCCTTGACTCCCCAGTTCTGGCTTTTACCCTCACAGCTCCAGTCCACTTCACCCTCCCTTTGACAGGGCACAAGGTGTGTGGCTCCACAGGGAAATTTGTGCGCTGGCTCTTTAAGAGGATACCTGAATTTCTAGCTGTCTCTCACTGGCAGACAGTGTCCTGCTGCTATTCACATCCACAGGTTATATGGGTACCCTCCTCAGTTCTGTGCTCTCTGCTAGGAGGCGTAGCTTGGGGATTAGACCCAGAGTTCTCAGTGGCAGTCCTCCATAGTTGAGATATCTCTCCGAGACTTCAGTTGCTGTCTGTGGGTGTCAGGCCCGCCCCTTCAAGCCTCCTCTCCTCGTACCAGTGTCTACGGGGCCTCCACCTTCGGTCCTAGGTGTCAGGGTTCTCTCCTGTGAGTTTTCCATTGATTATTCCGGAAGTTGTTCTGTATTTTAGTTGGAATATCAGTTTGTTCCTGGGAGCATGTCCCTGTAGCATCCACTTATTCTGCCACCATGCTTTTACATATATTTTTATTTCTCTCAGAGAGAAACAGAGAGCATGTGAGAGTTAGAAACATCAGTGATGAGAGTGATTCTTTGATCAGCTCCCTCCTGCAAGCCTCAGACTCGAGATTGATCCCACACTCAGGCAAGTGCCCTTGACCTGAATCAAAACTGGGGCCTTTCAGTATGAAGGTCGTTGATCTTCCCCTGTTCCCAACTGGCTAGGGTTATGCCACCTTTTAAAATCTTCTTCAGAATCCCTCTGCATTGTAAAGTCCCTGCTAACATTCTTGTCCAATACGCTCCTTTTCATGTGGTTTCAGGATGGAGTTGTGCATGAAGGCCCTAATGTCCTGTGAGTGCACATTCTGATCAGTAGCACCGTCAGGAAATGTGCACTCAGGCATGCTCAGTAGGCATATAGTAACAGAAACCTGCCATGTCTCTTACTGTTTGTTTCTGTTTGGATCATGATGGAGCTCAACTAAGGCTCTTGTTTCAAGTAGGGGTAGGCAGGATATACTCTTCATTTCAACCCGTGTTCTTCTGAGAAACTTTGGTAGTCGTGCCCTACTCTAATATGTATTAGGCCATTCAATTATAAGGCCAGATCTTTTTGTAAGGACAAGGCATTTATTTTTATTGAGTGAAAATTCTAATGAACACATTAATATATAAAGATATAATTTGTACTTCCAACAATCATATACTTATTGAAGAAATATGGAGACCAAATAACTACATCTTAATCAACATGATACAAGTCCAGTAGTTCCTCACGTTACATTGTTGACACGTTCCTGCAGTGGGATGTAATGCAATATTCGCGTAAGTCAGAACCCACCTACATAAGCACGTATGTCACTCACATGGAGACACATACACAGCAGTAATGGCGTGCAACAGTTTAAAAAAAATTAGAAGAAAGATAACAATTGCTGACCTTTCTTGTGGTAAATGAATAATAAGAAAACATAAAGCACATATATACATACATAGAAATGCTCAAACTTTTTTTTTTAATAAATAAATGGGGAATGGCAACGTAACCACAAAACTTATGTACTTCGAGTCCAACGTAACCCAAGGAATGTCTGAATTATCACAACAGGCTGAAAAGTGATCAGTGTGGTTTCAGATGGCCTGTTTTTAATGAAAAGAAGGGTGGAAAGGGACACTTGAAAGAGTCAGACACTGAAAGTTGCTACATCAGAGCGTGCACATAGTTGTGAAGAAATAAGGTAAAAGTGACTTATTCATATTAGTAAAGAGATGTTTTAAAGTCTAACATAGAGACCCTCACTATAAATTATGTTGTAAAATTGAAAGTATTGATAGCATCAGTGTAGTTAAGAAGAATATGCCTCTGCACTTGAATATAGACAAGCAGCCTGCCCATTTCAATTTTGGATGAGCTAGTGAGCAAAGAAAATTAGTGAAAGGCTCACTTAGGGGCATTAGTGGAAAGAATTAGCACTGAAGCATAGTACTGTTTGTGGGACATGTCGTATTTCTCATATTTTGAGGGAGATTAGTGCCCTTCATATAAGCCATTAAATAATACCGCTAAAGAGCAGTAAAATCTGAATGGCCATCATTACCAAAATTCAGGTTATACCTTTAAATTATTCAGCATTAGAAGAGAACCATGCTAAATCGGTGATAAATAATAAAATGACTAGAAGCCCGGTGAATGAAATTCAAGCACCAGTGGTGTCCCACTGCCTGGTCTGCACCCTCACACAATCTGGGACCCCTTGGGAGATGTGGGACTGCCAGGTTAGGTCTGACACCTCCTGAGGGATGTAGCAGTGCACGAAATGGCAGGCAGCCGGGCAGGAGCCCAAGCTGGAGTCAGGTGCTCTGATGCCGCTCATCCAAGCCCCACTCCACCTGCCACCACTGCTTCGTAGCCTTGTCACATAGGCAGCAGAGGCTTTTGCTGTCACAGCTGCACTTTCCAGCCATTAGCCCGCCTTCTGGCTGAGTGATGCTCTCGCTGTGGGAGAGCCTTGACCACCTGGGGGAAGCTCCTGTGTTGAGCGTCTGCGTCCTGGTGGTCGGTGTGCATCGTACCAACCACTCATAATGTCTCTTACGCTATTATATATATAGATATGTGTGACCAATTTGGCATGTCCTGGCCCAATAGAATATTAGTATTCACAGATGATATCTTGCCAGTATTAGAATACCAGTGGCCAGGTGCATGGATTTGTGCACATTGAAAGGAGATTAATTAGAAGAAATATTTTAGTACTGCTATTTGCCCTTTCTCTATAATAGCAGTGTCAACCAAATTCAGATTGACAATGCCGATTTGAAACACATGCATGCAATTGGCGCCAGCAAGAGGTTCAAACTTATGGCACATGCACGAGTCACCTTAGCCATATAAATGTGTGTGTGTGTGTGTGTGTGTGTCTGCGTGTGTGTGTGTGTGTGTGTGTGTGTGTGTGTCTTTAGATAGATAGAGAATAAACTTGCTTAATTAGACCTGCTTTCTGATTTAGCTCAACTTTTTCCAACCCATTGAATCCCCTTAACTTCTCTTCCAGGTAATTGTCAGCAACACAGCAGTAAATGTCAACACAAAGCACATTATTATTGTAGTTCATGCGGGGAGAACAACGGGTAAAATATTTCACTGCAGCAGTGTTTGACTTCATTCAGCACAGTGAGAAAACCTGAAGTCATTTTCAAGTTCCACCATTTCTTCCTTCTTTGCAGTCAGGTCAAGATTCTAAGCTTTCAAAATCTCCATTTTCTGGCTAATGAAGAGATAAGAGGATACCTCCGAGTTACCATCTACCTACACCAGAACTTTGAGTGAGGGGCGGGGTTGCGCAGGGTGACACCCACTGCCCTGTCCGTGATTGGAGGAGGCTTTTGAGGAGCACAACCAGAAACAGCAGGCTGGGCCTGGCCAGGTGCCTTCTGTACCACATGTTCACATGACCAGCGCCTGTGCATGAGCCCAGTTTGCACCCAGTCAGCACACCAGGGCCTGGTTGCATACAACAGTGAGCAAGCACCTTGCCTGGACTCAGCAGGCTCTGCACCACCTGCTCCTTCACAACACCAGTCTCAGAGCCAGGGGGCATCCAGAGTCAGGCTGTGTTGGGAGACTGAGGGGCTCCTGAGGGCAGCGCGCTTCCTCTCAGTTCCACTGGGGGGCCTTCAGCTGCAGGGCGCCTGAGGATTCACAGGGCTCCCCAGGGCCATTGCACCAGGAAGGACAGGGCAAGCAGGATGATCCAGGAGGCTTTTAGCTTCACCTCGGTGCAGGGAAGTGGTGATACCCAGGACACAAGGGCACAGGAAGTTCAGAGGGCAGCTTTGGGGCTGGAGTGGGAAGACTTCATGCTGGTGGGGGAGGCTGAGACCCTGGAGCTGAGGTTGGACACAGGCCAGGATGTTGGGATTGATCCTGAGTGCGGGAGAGGGGAGGACAGGGTGGCTGCAGAGCAGTGTGTGCAGGGAGAGGAGAGTGAGGTGCAGCAGGGAACCCAGAGTGAGGAGCAAGGGGAAGACAAGGAGGGCCTGGGGGAGGAGTTCCAGGCACAGGCTCAGTTTATCCTGTGGACCGAGGGCCTTCTGCAGGTGGTGCCATGGCAGGCCAAGTGGGCAGGTGAGGAGGTTTTCCCAGATCTGCAGGTGGGGAGGCAGGAGGAGGTGGTGAGTGAAGAGCTGAGGCTGGAGGCACAGGTTCCAGGTGACCCACAAGGGAGTGACCACCAGGAGGAGGGGTGGATGGAGGAGCAATTAATTGCAGGGGAGCAGTTTGTCCTGCAGGGGGAGGGGAAGTGCACCATGAAGGCAGTGGAACAGGTGGGAGAGGTGGAGCCTCAGTCCAAGGCCAAAGCAAAGCCAGAAGAAGAGGAACCAGTGCAGCAGGAGCAGGCCCAGTCAGGGCCCGGGGCCAAGTTAACCTGGTCCCCTCTGGAGGTGCTCCAGGCCCTTCAATTGGAGATGGAGCCCATGAACGAGCAAGCCAGCAGGGCCTTCTCTCGGATCAGGTGCAGGACTCAGCAGAGGCTCAAGCCCTATTTCAAACGGAGAAGCCTCAATATCCGGCGCATCCCTGGGTTCTGGCTCACAGCTGTATCCTTGAGGGTAGAGGAGCAGGATCACAAGGAGCATGGGACAGTGCAGGAGAACGGTGTAAGCGGGGATGGTTCCCCTAGAAAAGAACATTGAGGACAAGCTAGGGGCAGTGTGCCCGGGTCTGGCCCAGGATCCTGGAAACACCCTCTGTCTTGTACAGGCACCATAGAAGCATTACCAGGGTGTCCAGGGGCAGAGCTCCAAGGCAGAGGCACGCATACACCAGGGGCTGATGCCCACAGACAGGGCTGTGTTGCACGGGCTGTTCTGGGACTAACTAATGCTGCCTTACATGCCGTCTCTATGTCCAATTCCTCAGTCAGAAGAGGAATGTGTGATGTGTAGCCTGTCAAGCCCTCAGCACAAAACAATCTGGTGGGCATCAGGGTCTGTCAGGAAACAGAGTGGTGCTGTGCCCCTTTCTGCCCTTGATGGAGAAGGAGTGGCCTTAAGGGAAGGAGAGGCCAGGCCAGGCTGCTCTTTCTAGCTGGTCCATGCCCAGCTCCCAGGTTGCAGGCTCCTTGACCCAAAGCAGTTTGTCAACCACCCAGAGTTGTCGGCCATGATCAGCGTCCAAGATGAAAATATGCTCGGCCATGTGATTGATTTGAAGGTAAGTGCACCTGCTCCAAGGAGTAGTGGAGGGCAGGTGGGGAAATGGCCTGTCCCTGAAAACAGCTACAGGCGGCAGCACTGGGCTGCGATTTCACTCCCTGGATCCATTTCCTTCTGCAGGTGAGGGAAGTCAGGCATCCCTGGGGTTGCTGCACCATTAGCCTGTACTTCCGCAGCAACCCCTACTTCCGCAACCATGTGATTGTGAAGGAGTATCTCATCACCCTCACAGGTAAGAGGAGGCTCCCTGCATGGGCTGCAGCTGGTGGTGGGCAGGGATGGAAGGTGATGTACCCAGCTTCACATACCCCTCTCCTGCAGGATACAGGTTGTCCCGTGCCACTCCCATTCAGTGGTACCAGCATTGTGAACAAGAAGTCTACAGCCACGGGCTCCAGGACAGCAACGCCAGCTTCTTCTGCTGGATCTCTGACCACAGTGTGACATCATCTGACAGGATTGCTGAGGTGGGATGTCACTGGCCATGCCAGATTCCTGTGTCCGCCTGCTGCTTGGGTTTCTATTTGGGTCCCTGTGTTCTCCTGACCAAGCTCTGTTTGCCCTACCAGATCATCAGCAAGGACCTGTGGCTCAATCCCCTGAAGTACTATGAGAGGACGATGGCCCAGAGTGAGCGGACAGGACGGGTGAGGAGGGGATGCCTGGGCTCTCCCCTGGTGTGCTGCCAGGTTCCTGGGCCATTATTTTTCTCTCACAGGGACACCTGGATGCTGGGAGGGAAACAGCCTGTAACACCAGGGCCGCAGGGTGTGTGCCTTTGACAGGAACTACCAGTACAACAAGGGCAGTGCAATTCCAGCTCAGGCAGGGGGGCTTAGGCAGGAGGAGGGAGTGTGCATGTCCACTGTCACTCAGAGTCAAAGCAGATTACCTCAGCCCCTCCTCTGAACTCTCCCTCTAGGCCACCCACAGCACCTTCAGGCCTTTCCACCTGCCCCTCAACAGGGGCTGCCATGACATGTTCTTCCTATACTCCTTCCACAGGTGTCTGTGAATCTTCCTCATGCTGAGGCCTAGGCTGCTGTGCTGCCACGCCACATTGCCCTATTGCTGCTCACCACCATCTCCTATTTCCCCAGGGTCTCCACTTCCTCCTGGGGCCACTGGGATCGGCGTGCTCCTGATCAGTATCTTAGGGGGCAAAGTGTGGGCCACAGAGCTGGAGGAATCCTTGTTTTGCAGCCTTGTCAGAGGTTCTTCAATCCTTTTATCCATTTAGGTTTTCCAAGGAGAATACCTCATTTGTTTACCCTCCCTAACTGGAAAACAGGGCAGCATGCCATGATGAAATAACACACTGCTTCATTTTGTATGCAGTTCACTTCAAAGACTTTATGCACATATGGTCATAGACACCCTGGGAAATTTAGGGCCATGAATATAACTCACCATCCAAACAGACTACTTTTCTGTGTTTGTATTAAAATCAGACAAGAAATCCCATGTTGCAGAACACTTTCTTTTGAAAAATTTTTGCAATGTTAGTGTTTAAGGTTTTACAAAAAGTAATATATATGTCTCTTTCTTTTTTTCTACTTACCTTCCCTCCGGCTTCCTCTATCTCTAGTCTCTTGTTCTTGTCACCCACTCCCAGTGTCTTGCCTCTGTTGGTCTGTTGGTTGTGCTTATATTCTGAATATGTTAACAATACAATATGTAAAATTTAAACATTTAAGTATATTGTAATTTAAATCAGCACTTAGGAAGCAACCTTGTACAATTCAAACCTTGCCTCCAATCCTGAAACTTCATAATGGTACCTACAATTCTTGATGCTTCCCCCAAACCTACCATTTGCTTTTTGTCATTCTTAAATAACAGAAGCCAAATTCCTTACAATAAAATATTGTCTGTACCTTATCATTTTTATTTTCAGTGTCTAATTCTTCTGTCACAATTCTTCTGTCACAGGGGCTTCCCCTCTGACTCCCCGAGTGCCCAATCAGGTGAGCTACTGTACTGCATGATTCACTCTCTCTTGCGTACATGGTGTATCCTGTGATCGCCGCCAGCACCACACTCAGGACCTCTTACAGGGGTGTCCCATCGGCTGTTGCAGTAATTGCCATGCCCCCATCATACCCATCTCCTGTGTGGCTGTAATAATCATCACAGGAACTGGGCCACCATAAGTCAGAAGGGGCCTTTGTGGTGGTGGTGCCCAGTTTTTTATTGGAATGTTGATCTTCCTTTTGTTTAGTGGATGAGTTCAGTATGAATTTTGGAGAATAGGTCCTTATCTGATATAACATTGGCAAATATCTTCTCCCAGGCAGTGGACTTCCTTGTTTTGTTGTTGTTGTTGTATTTGTTGGCCGCTTCTTTTCTGCAGAAGTGTTTTAATTTGATATCGTCCCATTTGTTTCTTTTCTCTTCAGTTTCCATTGCCCTAGGAGCTGTATCAGTAAAGGTATTGCTGAGACAGATGCCTGATATTTTGCTTCTTCTAAGATTTTCATTGTTACCCACTTACGTTTAAGTCCTTTATTCATTCCCAATTTATACTTATGTATGGTGTAAATTGGTGGTCTAGACTAATTTTTTTGCATGTATCTGTGCTATAAGTCCAACACCAATTATTATTATGTTTTTTATTTTGGCTTTGTAATATCTTCAATGAAACAAAATAAAATTTCCTCTATGTTAATTGAGTCATACTTTCTCTAAATCTGGCCTTTAAAAAAATCCCCTGGGGCACAGTCCCATCCGTTCTTTGATTTTCCTTCCACTGATCCCAAACCTCGGCTGTAGTCTGCGTTCTTTCAAAGGACAAAAGCAGACCCGGAGTCCTCAGAGCTGCCTGCAGCACCCTCCTGCCCACGGCACCCTCCTGCCCACGGGAGGTGCAGTGCCCATCCCCATCTGGACCTTGGCTGCCAGGGAGAGTCAAAGCCTGAGAATCAAAGTGGCAGCATGTCATCGCCTTCACCTGCCGGAAGGCGGTCCATCCTTGCTGCTTGACACAGTCGCTGCAGGAAAGAAATATCTGCACAGCATATGTTTCAAGGGACCTGGCGTATATAGCATACTGTTCTTAATATGTTTGCTCCCCTTAGCGCTGTGTGTTTTAACCAAGGTCACCTCTCCTAGAAAGGTTGTTTCCCCAGGTAGGAACTTTTCCCTGAAGTTAGGGAGGGGATGAAACTCCTTAACTAAGTGCCAGGCGGGTAGTTAATAACTACAAACAATCATGCTTAAGCTACATAATCTTTACTCCCTGGAATGGAGATAAGAAACACCCTAACCTTTGTAATAGAAATTGATAGGATTAAAATCAACTGGGATAAATACTGATGTAACAAGACAATAAACAGCAGAACCTCTCTGGAGATCCAGACCAGAACTTGCCTGAAGATCCTGGCTAGGCTGCTGATCAACTGAACACTGTCTCCGTGTCATTCCTTCTTCGCCGACTCCGTCTAACGCCTTTGGGAACCCCTGGACCTGCTGGGTTGGACCCCGGCATTCACTGGCCTGTCTCCAGCAGCACAAAACCAGTCCTCCCTGCCAGTGCTCTGGGGACCGGCCCTCAGGGCGATGTGGTGGCGCTGTCCCCTGGCAGCCGAGTGTCCCAGGCTTGTCTTTGGGGATCTCTGTGTCCATGGTATAAATGCAAGTGAGATCAAACACAATGTTATCAATGATTGGCTTGGTAAGGTCGCCACTAAACACTTGCCACCATGGCTTCTCGGCCATGGCCTCAGCGGGCACCTGGACCCCATAGACCTGCAGGGCCAGGTGGAGCACCGCCACCGCTATGTGCTGAGCCTGGAACCGGAAGCACAGCCCCCCGCGGTAGCTGTCCCGCAGCAGGGCCCAGGCAGTGACGGAGATGGGGGTCCGTTGCCAGCTGTAAGGATTCAGCCAGTTCTTGAGAGAAATCAGGTAGTGGAGCAGGTACCTGTGTGGGTGCGGAAAGGAGACTTGGAAGCGCAGTACCCGCAGCACAAGGAGCTCGCACTGCACAATGCTGTCCTGGATCACCCAGACTAGGGAGTCCATCTCCAAGGGCTCGCTGCCTGGGTGGAAGTACCTGTTGGACACGTTGATGATGTCACGGGTTCGCAGGGGCTGTTCTTCCACTTTGCCAGCCAAGTAAAGGGCAGACATGGCGACCAAGTAGGGGTCATAGGCGTCCAGGTTGATCTCGCAGAAGAACTTATGGTAAATGGCACAGGCGGTGGCGAGGGGAATGGACTACATCCCTAGCTTGACACCTGCCTCCATGATGAACCTTGTCACGCGGAAGTGCACCCTCGCCTGGGGTTCGGGCCACCCCTTGGCGCCTGGCGCCGCGTCCTCCTCTCTGCAGCTGTCCAGGCTAAGGTCCTCCATGGGGCCCTGCTGGGAGGCCCCAGACCCCGCGGGAAGGACAAGAGTCTCCAGTGCAGTGCCTGTGCCAGCAGAGTCCTAGCCCAGTGCGCAGCCGCCCTACCGCGCCCCGCCCCGCCACGCCCCGCCCCGCCCCGCGCCGCCCCACCTACCCAGCCCTGCCTAGGCCTGACTGCCATCCAGGTTCCAACACCAATTATTGAAGAGACTGTATGACTCCATTCTATGCTTTTGCCTCCCTTTGTCAAACATTAATTGAGCATAATGGTTAGGGTCGACTTCTATGTTCTCTGTTCTGTCCCATTGGTCTTTATGTCTGTTTTAGTTCCAGTCAGAGGCAGTTCTGAGAATGGTGACTTGTAGTATAGCTTGATATCTGGTATTGTGATCCCTCCAAATTTGTTCTTCTTTGTCCAGATTGCTGTAACTATTTGGGGTCTTTTCTTAAATTCATAGGAATTTTTGGAAACTTTCTTCTAGGTCTGTGAGATACGCCATTGACATTTTAATGGTTAATACATTAAAACTGTACATTGCTTTGGGTACTATGAACATTTTAATGATGTTGATTGTACCAAACCGTGAATATGGTATGTTCTTCTATTTGCTTTAGTCTTCCTCTATCACTTTTTTTCAATTTCCTGTAGTTTTCCAAGAACAGGTTTTTACCTCCTTAGTTAAGTTTATTCCTAGGTTTCTTAAATTTTTGTTGCACTGCTAAATGGCATTTTTGTTTGTTTGTTTCTATTTCTGAGTTCATTATCCGTGTATCAAAAAGCCATAGAATTCTGGGTGTTAATTTTGTACCCTGCTACATTGCCAAATTCATTTATTAAATCTCCTAGTTTTTTTGGTGGAGTCTTTAGGTATTTCTATGGACAATACCATGCCATCTGCGAGAATTATGACAGTTTTACTTCCTCTTTTCCACTTTGCATGCCTTGTTTGACTTCTTCTTGTCTGACTGCATTGCCTAGCACTACCAGTACTCTGTCGAACAGAAGAGGTGAGAGTGGGCATCCCTGTCTTGTTCCTCTTCTTAGAGTAATTGTTTTTGCCCATTGAGTATGATGTTGTCTGTAGTTTTGTCACATAAGGCTTTGTTAATGTTGAGGTATGATCCCTCTATGCCCAGTTTGCTTAGAGTTTTTATCAAAATTGGGTGTTGGATTTTGTCAAATGCTTTTCCTGCACCAATGGATATGAATCTCTCTCAATTTGTTTATGTGATGCATCACACTTATTGATTTCTGGATGTTGACTCATCCTACTTCCCCAGAATATATCCGCTTTGGCATGGTGTATGCTCATTTCAATGTAATGTTGCATCGCATTTGTTAGAGTTCTGTTGAGGATTGTAACATCTATGGTCATCAGAGATATATTGGCCTGCATTTTTCTTTCTTTGTGTTTTCTCTATCTGGCTTTGGGATTAGAGTAATGCTGGCTTCATAGGAAGTGTTGGGAAATGGTACTTCCTTTGAATTTTATGGAATAGTCTGAGGAAGAAGGTTTTAGTTTTTCTTTGAACACTTGGTAAAAGTCCCTGTGAAGCCGTCTCGCCCAGGCTTTTGTTTGCTGCAAGTTATTTTTGTGACTGCTTGAATTTTCTGAGTAGTTATTGGCGTGGTCCTATGTTTTATTCTTCCTAACTGAGTTTAGGAAGATTGTATTTTTCTAGGAATATGTCCATTTCTTCAGGGTTGATCAGTTTGTTGGAGTAGAGTTGTCCATAGTATTTATTTACAATCCTTTTTATATCTGTGGGGTCTTTTGCTATTTTGCCTCTTTCATTTCTGATTTTGTTTACTGGGGTCCTGTTGGTGAGCCTAGCTAGAGCTTAGTCAATCTGGTTTATCCTTTCAAAGAAATAGCTCATGTCTTTATTAATCTTTTGTGCGGTTTTTGGTCTCTATGTCATTTATTTCTGCTGTGATCTTCATTATTTCCTTCCTGCTGCTCAGTTTGGGCTTTGCTTGTTGCTCTAACTTTTTAAGTTGTGGGGGTTAGATAATTTGTTAACTGTTTTTCTTGTTCTTTGAGTTAGGCCTGTAATGCTATGAAGTTCCCTCTAAGGACTGCTTTCAGTGTGTCCCATAGATTTTGGACTTTTATTTTTAATTTTCATTTACTTCCAGGATGATTTTAATTTCTTCTTTAATCTCTTCGGTAACCCAGTTATCTATCTTTGTACATAAAAGCCCTGTGACCGGAATGGCAGAATGACCAGAATAGCTGGTGGCTATTACTTGCATTGCGGCAGCCAAGCAGTCTTTTCTGGGCCCCAGTCGGCCATATCCCTGACCAGCCTTGCTTCCCATCTGCCCCCAATCCTCCATTTGGGGCAGAACTGATAAGAAAACCACTCACAGCCTTTCCCCTGGTCAGCCCCACCCCCTATATGCGCTAACGCCCAGATTGGAGGCATGGCCTTCTGGTTAACCGCCAATGGCCACTAACTGCTGCAGGCCTGGCCCCATGTGCCCCCATCTGGGGAGGCCAACCAGACTGCTTCCATACAGGAATTCATACCCTGGGCCTCCATTTATTTAATAAAAGACTATTTAGCCTCCAAGTATTTGAATTTTGTTATATCTTATTGTAGTTTATTAGCAATATAAGAGGCCCAGTGAACGAACTTTGTACACTTGGCAGAGTCCCTCACCCTCTGGCAGCCTGGGAGACCTCAGGGGATGTCCGAATGATGGCTTAGGCTTAATCCCAGTTGCCAAACATGCTTAGCGCCTCTGTGGAGGTGGGAGAGATTCCTGCCACTGCTGCTCCACTGGCCAGTCGTCAGCACAGGATCCAGCTGAATGGCGCTGCCCTGTGGGAGCTCACTGATCCCCAAGGGCAGCTCTTGCATTGAGAGTCTACTCCCTGGGTGGCAGAGCACATCATAGCAATCGGTCTTATCTCTTTTTTATGACCTTTACTTTGAGATTTCTTTTTTCTCTCTTTTCTAAATTGTTTTATTGCTTAAAGTATTACAAAGGGTATTACATATGTCTCCTCTTTCTACCCCGCCCAGACATTCCCCTGGCCTCCCCTAACTCCCAGTGTCTTATGTCCATTGGTTATGCTTATATGCATGCATACAAGTCTTTCGGGTGATCTCTCACTCTCCCCGCCTACCCCCCAACCCTCCCCTGCCTTCCCGCTGTAGTTTGACAGTCTGTTCGAAGCTGCTCTGCCTCTGTATCTATTTTTGTTCATAATTTTATAATGGTCTTTATTATCCATAAATGAGTGAGATCATGTGGTATTTTTCCTTCATTGACTGGCTTATTTCACTTAGCATAATGCTCTTCAGTTCCATCCATGCTGCTGCAAATGGCAAGAATTCCTTCTTTTTTACAACAGCATAGTATTCCATCGTGTAGATGTACCACTGTTTTCTAATCCATTCATCTGCTGATGGGCACTTAGACTGTTTCCAGATCTTAGCTCTGGTGAATTGTGCTGCTATGAACATAGGGGTGCTTATATCCTTTCTGGGCTCAGAGGTGTGGCAAACTTTCCTGCCCAGATCCCTGGTTTTTACCTTACCAGAGGAACCCTGCCGTTCCTGGCTGCAAACTGTCTCACCACCTGAGTGTACTTTGCCAATTCCGGGTGGGTGTTATTAGTTTCAGCTGCTCACTCCATTTGCTCCAGGACGTGCCCTGGGACATGTATGCCTATTCCATCACCGTCTTGGCTTCTTGAGATTTATTTCTTCAAATATAATTATTGATCCCCTAGTTGTTTCCCCTTTTTTGCCTGAAAAGTATTTCTCTCCTTCCACTTACAGTCCATGTGAGTCCTTATTCTGAGGTGGGTCTCTCATAGACAGCATATATATGGGTCTTGTTTTATTATAATTTTGGCCATTATATATCTTTTGAATGGAGTGTTTAGTCCATTTAGGTTTAAGGTTATTTTGATAGGTACTGATATGTTGCCACTTTTTTTTTTATGCCTGTGTTTCTTCTGTCTCTTCTATTCCTTCTTTTTACAACAGTCCCTTCAGCATTTCTTGCATTGATGGTTTAGTAGTGAAACACTCCCTTAGATTTTTTTTTTTTTTCTGTAAAGACACTGAATTCCCCTATAGTCTTGAATGATTGCCTTGCTGGATAAGTATTCCTGGATTTGGTCCCTTGTTTTGCATCACTTTGTATATTTCCTTTCATTCCCTTCTGGCCTGATGTGTTTCTGTTAAAAATCATTTGATAATCTAACAGGAGAGCCTTTGTAGGTGACTCCCTGTGTCTCTCTTGCAGCCTTTAAGGTTCTGTTTGTGTCATTATTGTTTGCCATTATAATTACAATGTGTCTTGGTATAGGTCTTATTGGTTTCATCTTGTTTGGGGCTGTCTGTGCTTGTGTGACTTTTTCTTCCCAAGATCAGGAAGGTTTTGTGATTATTTCTTCTAATAGGTTTCCTAATCCTTGTTCCTCATCTTGTCCTTCTGACACCCTTATTATACACATGTTATTTGTTTCATGTTATCCCCAATCTCCCTTAGGATATCCACCTGCTTTCCATTTTTTCTCTCAAGTTGCTGTTCAGATTGTGTTGTTCAGGGTGTGTTACTCTGCCCTGTCTCCTAAATCGCTGATTCAATTCTTTGCTACTTCTAGTCTACTATTGAAACCTTCCATCGTATTTTTTATTGTAGCTATTATCAATTTTTTTCATTTGTCCTTGATTCTTATGTAAGTGGTGGATTTCCCATGCATCTGGTGTATGAACTTTATGACCCTTATTCTGAATTCCTTTTCGAACATATTGTATGTCTCCATTTAATTGAGTTCCTCTTCTGGCAATTCCTCCTTTTCTGTCCTTTGGGTGTTGTTTGTTTGTCTCCCCATTTTAGCTATCATGTCAGAACCCAGGTGCCAGGGTGTGATGGGCCAATGGCCACAGAGTGGATCCGCAATTCAATTGTACACTCCAAGACTCACAGGAGGCAATGGCAGTGGTGGGGGGCTGGAGTCCCGGTGTCCGTGGGTCTGCTGCTGCCGTAAAAAGGTCTTTGGCCAGAGTGGCTCTCAGGTGATGTGTGAGGCCCATCTGGGTAGAGGTGAGGCTGGGTTCCTAGTCATAGCAGCTCTCCCCTTCAAAATGGTTTGTTTTCTTAGAACCATATTTAACATCAAACAGTGCAGTAACATAAAAATACTAAAGATTGTGCAAAGAGCCGATTAAAAATAGAATGGAGAAACAAATCAGAACTATGTATACAGAGTTGCATTCATACTGGACATCGTTTTCTGTCATTTTTACTGAAGAAATAGTAAAACTAAGAAACCTGAGAAGCGGTAGAGGAGGAATAAAGTACCTAATCATTTTGAATGAATGATTGTTTGTTTTAAAAAATAAATAGTTTATGTAAGCCGGGTGCACTGGAAAACATGAAATAGATGTGTCAAAACATAAATGAAGTAACAGACACATTCTAAAAAGTAATCCACATTGCCCAGCCAGTATTGCTCAATGGTTGAGGATAGATTTGTGAACCAAGATGTCTCATCATCTATATCGGGTGAGGACACATGCCCAAGGTGCTGGCTGGTTTGCCAGTAGGAGCCATTTAAGGAAGCCGCTGATCAAAATATTTCTCTTTCATCTTTGTTTCCATCTCTCTATCCCTCTCTCCATATAACCAAGAATAAGCCTACTAAAAAACAAGAATGGAATTTATGTGCTTTCGCCTGGAATGTGAGACATTTTCATCCTTATTACTAGGGGTCTTTGGAGGACTTTTATTAACCGACATACATTTTAGTCCTTATTACTAGTGGTCTTTGGAGGAATTTTATTAACCAACATATATGGTTCTGTGTTGAATACTTCAATGGAATATTGTTAATAATGAAGTGTTTCATAAACTTACCATGAAAAAGGACTCTGTCATTTTTGAAGGAAACACTTGGTTTGGGAGAAGAATTTGAGGTAGATCTTGATTTTAGTTGCAATAATAAGTAGGTTTCAAACAGTTGCTCATTTGTTCAGGTTAAATGTTATGTAGTGTTGATATTATGTGTACTCATTTTAGTCTGTGGGTGGAAAAACAACTAAAGTAGACTACACCAAGAAACCATCTTTTCAAAGTGGGGGTGGGCAGAGGGCACCAGTTCCATCAAGAAATAGAGGTGATGTGAGAAGTCTGAGAAGTGGAAGAGGAGGAAGTAAGAGAAGCAAAAGGACCCTCAGGTGGAAAACACTTAGGTAATGTTTCAAAATCTAGGGATGGTAGGAGATCTGAGGTAGGTAAACACATAATACAATATGCAAATGAGGTATCATAGACTTGTGTACCTGAAGCCTATGAGATCATATTAACTTCCATAAATTCAATAACTTTAAATTCATAAAGTTACTGTCAGTAACTCAAATGTTTTTAAAAAATTAAAAAAAGATATGAGCATGAAACCATTATTTATGTGAAAACAGTAACATTGAATGAAGAGATACACCTCAATTTCATTCATATCATTCAGAGCAAAAGAAATGATACCTTTCATTAGATTGGGAATGTATACTGATGATCAAGATGATTTGTAATTGCTAAAGAGGTATCGCACTTCTAATAGTGAATGCAATATGTAATGTGTGAAACACTCCTAATGACCTTACACGGATAGGATTTAAACCTCAAGCTAAATTCAGTCTATTTTAGCATTACTGTTTGCCTCTAGTCACTTCAACAGTTCTCTGAAGAACTTAATTCTATTGATCATATTTTAGAATGTTACACTTTGGGAACAGGAAGTCAAGTAGGTTTAAAGTGAAGATTCATACTTATTGAACTACTAAGAATTTGTTCTGAAAGTACCCTTCTTTCGTCTCAAAAAAGGACATCAGTTCACCTTGGAAAATTCCCACTGAAATAAAAGTTGGTCTAACTATATAAACGTCAAGGACACACACTTCATTATTTAGAATTGGATTTGAAATACTAGTTTTGAGTATAGGAATGTGCAACCCTGTACTGTGTAAAATAATAATCTCTATTATTAAATTGATAAGATGATCTTGTACTTACGTTTGATGTAGAAAACTTTCCATTTGGAAACTACATAAGAGAAATGTCTATGGTATTAAATAGATTCACAAAGGGGTCTCTGACTCAGGAAAAGGCTAAAAACCAATCATTCACCAAGTTTATTGGTCTTTCTTTCCTTCTTTCTTTCTTGTATATGAGGAATATGAAACATGAATAAACATGTTGACGAGCTATTTTCAGGGAGTTGTCTTTTAATTAATTTATCTATTTACTTATTTGACTGACTATGAAAGGAAAGTATATTCATTTCAACATATCTGTAGCAGGAAAAGTTGGTTTCATATTAACCAGTTTTCCTAATTTCAAAGATTTAGTGTCCATTTGTGATAATTAGGTGTGTGACATTTCACGGGAAATTTCCTAGTGTTATTGCAGGGTTTGTGCAAGTTGAAGGTGAATGTTCCTGTTTTTACCATCTGGGTGATACTGAGAAGAGTTTTCCAGTTCATATTTGGCCACATATGAGGATGCTCATAGTTCTTCTTTCCCATGACGAATTACAGAATTGGAAGATAAGCCTCTTTTCTATTTGAAAATGAAAACAGTGATTGTTAATTATGTATCATTCAACATGTTTTCTTTAAATGCTATTTAAATAGAGTGTAGTATTCTGATCAAAGAGTTATTTTATAAATGAACTGTAGGAATTATGTGATAACATTCGTGAAATAACACTTTTTTGTAATGCATCACGTTTTGACTTTATATTTTAATTTTTAACTATGACATTACATGTTTTAAAAGCTTTTATTGAGATGAAATTAGTTTGAAGACTAGTTGAGACTGTTTTTTTGTATTTTTAAATAACTTCTTTCACTTAGTATATCTGGATTCTCTGCATTCAAATTCTGTGTGTGTGTGTGTGTGTGTGTGTGTGTGTGTGTGTGTGTGTGTGTTCTGTTTTGTTTTATTGGCATGTATATATAATTCTGCTTCAGTTCTTTCTCAGTTATCCAAACTGATTTTCAATAACTCTGAGCACTGTACTGAAGACATGTGAAGATAGAATTTTATCATTTTGTGCTAACCAGCATGCTTATGACCATTATCCTGTTTAGTAAATATTTATACACAATAACCAGACTTGACCATTTAACAAATGTTGACCCTACTCACGTAGAATGATGTTATTTATGACACAGAGGATGGCGGACATACAATTAATCTTCACAGAAGTGGCTGCAGGGTGGATTCCCTTCCACTGAAAAGAACTCCATCTTCAAGAAGTTGGGATCCTCCACCTACAAGACCTGCCCATTCTGATCCAAGGCAACGCATTACTGGGATGGGATTTCAAGGTAAATGGTACAGTCTCTCATGGATTAGAGTAATGAGCTGTTTTAAAAGGAATGCTACACTTTAATTCCTGGAAGCCATGTGGAAAGTGAGTAGTGGATGGGCATCTGTACTCAACACTATCTTATTGTTTCATTGTTAGGAATAATTCTTCATCTTCTGATTAGTGAGGTAATAAGTAGATAACACCAGAGTGAAGAATGCATTCCTTTTAATCCATGTTGATACAGTGTCCCTCTTTTTTATATTTACTTTTTTAATATTTTAAGAAAAATGGTTTTAGTGTCGTAATGTTACATTGAAGAAATGTTAATATTTCCAGGAAAACTATTTTAAATGTAATAATTTTACATGCAATAAGCATTAATATTCCAAGAAAAACAATTTTAAATATAATAATACTGGAGACCCACTGTACAATTCATGCATGAGTGGTGTCCGGCCTGCACACCCCAATCGCCAGGTTGGCCAGGGGGAGGGGATACAGGTGTTTGGCCGGCTGGCTCCACCCAGATCGAGTGGGGGATCAGATGGGGGAAGATGAAGGCCAGGGGAAGGGGCTGTGGGCAGATTACTGGCTGGCGCGTCCTCGATCATTGCGGGGGTGGAAGGGGGCCATGGACAGAACAGTGTGGGGCTGCCTGCAGGGTGCAGCCCTGGATGCTAGCCAGTCTGTCCCACCCCATGGTGGATCTCCTGGTCAAACTCCTGTTTGAAGGGACAATTTGCATATTAGTCTGTTATAATATAGTGTTACATGCAATAAACATTAATATGTTAAGGAAAAATATTAAATATAATATTACCAAAACAGTGCAAACCTATTTTATCACAAAAGTTGTAGGAATTATTAAATATCTGAAAATAATAGGATTCCTTTTATTATATTCTAAAACATATATTTTTTACTCTGGCTCTATTTTATTCATCTGTTTATTCTTTTATGTTTTGAAATATTTTTTATTGATTTCAGTGAGAAAGGGAGAGGGAGAGAGATAGCAACATCAATGATGCGTGAGAATCATTGATTCTCTGCCACCTGCATGCCTCACACTGGGGACCAAGCCCACAACCCAGGCATGTGTCTTTGGCCGGAATTGAACCTGGCACCCATCAGTCTGGAGGCCAATAATCTATCCACAGTGCCTAACCAGCTAGGGCTATTTTTTTCTTTATTGATTAAGGTATTACATATGTGTCCTTATCCCCCATTTGTCCCTCCTACCTCCTCCTCATGTCATCACCCCCACTGGTGTCAGTGTCCATTAGTCAGGCTTATATGCATGCCTCAAGTCCTTTAGTTGATCTCTCTAACCCCACCTTCCCCTACCTTCCCTGCAGCAACCATTTGCAGCAAAGATTCAGGAACTGCAAAAGTGTATGAACTGAAATGAATACACTATACGACAATTACATATTTAGAAGGCATGGGGGAGCCAGGTGAAGGCATTTCTCTCTAGTAAAGAGGCTCTCTGAAACCCAGGACCCATCAGTTTTTATTTACTTTAATACACATTTGCCCTTTAGCAAAGCATACAGGCATATCGATGGTAAAGTTTGGTAAACAATAAAAGTATTATCATGGTAGGAGGTTGCTTACAGCCACTTTGCCAACAGCAGGGTAACAAAATGCTGATTTTCAGCCATGCTGAATATCAAAGTTCATTCGCCTTCTATAGGATTCTCGCATTGATATGTTCACTACTGTTGGTCTTTGCTGGCCTGACATTTCCCTCTTTTTGCTTTCTTAATTAGTTTAGAAAGGTGTCTGCCATTAGCTGGGCTCAGATCCTTTTAAAACTTTTCATTCTGCATCTTCAGACTGGAAGCAAACATAGAAGAACAAGAAAGAAAGACAATAGTGGTTACTCTAAAAAGGAAACGTAGGGAGATTCGACGACAAGGATTGAGTTCTTTCATGTCCTTCTAAATATTATTGTCAGGTATTTAAGGAATTCATTCATAGCAGGCTTCTTTTGGGGCCATTTGTTTTTTATGGATCCCTTTCCCAGTCACTGTTAGCTTGTGACATGACAGCAATGATGTTCGAGTTCTGGATGGTGGACAAACGGTGAGAAATGACAATGTAGGTCTGAATTTTTTTGGCTTTGTCATGGGCAACCTGCACCAATGCACCGATGATGAGTGCTAGCATGGCAAGGCGTCTTCACCATCCCCTATCTCTGGATGTTTCTCCTCTGACTCCTCAGCGTTTTGCTTGGGGCCTCTGCTATCTGTGGTTGCAGTACTCTGGTCAGTTCCTCCCTCTGGTTCATGTTGCAGGAACCATCCAGGCTTGGAGGAGTTTTATGGAAACACACAAGTATATCCTCGACCAAAGGTTAATAAAGGGACCCTTCTATAAACCAGACTCGGTATCTTTCCATTTAACCAACTATTTCGGTTTGGCTTATTCTGACACCAGTGTAATTCTATGGGTGTCTTGCCATCAGCATTACAAGGGAAAATTTTAAAGTAATTAAGGCTTGGTGTAGTCTACTTACAGGAGATTTCTTCACTATTCCCCCACTTTTGTTTTTCAAGTTGGGATTTAGAGGCCCTTGTAGCAGATATAACATGCAAGGGGGACATTTCTTGATAATCTGTTATGTCTGCTGTACAATATTTTGGCAGGCTGATGTAAAAGTTGATGAGATTCTGTGGCCTGTTTAATAAAATAACTAATTGATAGGCCTATGCATTTCCTTTTGTTAAAGGACCAGGACTTGTTCAAATAGTATAGATAGGCATTGGTCACAGACATTTAAATTGAGTAGTTGCAGTTCTGTTTACCAGGCCAGCAGCATAGGCAGATCAGAGATAATATGAAGAGGCTTTTGGAAATCCTGCAAGTCAGCCTTGATCGTTTCTAATTCGATTCTTTGCACAGAAGTATGACTGGTTTGAATGACTTGGTCTGAATTCTTTGCATTATAAGCAGCTTTACCATGAGATGAACTATCAGTAAAAACAGTGACTGCTCCAGGAATAGGTTTCTGCCTATTCAACTAAGTTCCCCTGAATATTCTTTTTTTTTCATTTGCTAATTTAAATCAGTCAAAAATAAGGCTTATTTCCTAACTTTGTCATTGGGTGGGGACAGTAAATGACACTAATAGGGTTTTTGCTATCAGTCTTTGAGTATATTGACATAAGCGTTGTTTATGGAGGCAAAATGCAAATGGTTTACTTTTCTTTATGAGGCCTAATACATTTATTTTTAATTCCAGTTTTCTAGATCTTTGAAGGTAATCTGCTCCTGTTTTTTCTCCCAGAGTAATTTCTAGGCCACATTTAGAGAGTTTCTTTTAAAAACATTTTTTTTTCTTTTAAATATAACTTGGTTCCTTTTCAGAAATACCAATAAGAGGTATGCTGGCCAATTGTGCAATGCATAAAGATTAAGTATAAGTAATTCCCTTTTTTCTATGGTGTCTTATTAATGGTGAGATTTAATGCTCCAATAATAACTTTTTGTTTTCCTTGTAAATAGTAGCAGAAGAGATTTAAAAATTTCTCCTTTTTATTGAGCTTAAAATTTACTTTTAAACAGCATTCTTTTGGCTAGTGCTCATTTGTAAAGGTACAGAAATTTTACTCTGGACTGTGTTAGAACCAGTTGCTAATAAAATATCTGCTTCTCGTATAACTGAGTTTATATGAGACCATGATTATATTGTAAAAAGCTAATTTATTTAGTGACTAAAGTACACATCTTTATTGAGAAAGCAAAGTAAGTAAACTTATACATTTGACCTATGAAGTCCAGATGTTGCACTACCCCCTGCTCTGTCTAAAGATCTGGCTGTCAGGGCTCCCATCTTAAAATTCTGCTGCTGAATAATCTGATGTTGCTTAAGAAGTATTCAGCAACTTTGTCCTGCCCTCCCTTAGAGGGTGAAACTTTTATAACATTTAAAATACATGCATGTAAAGAGAACACAGTTATTAATTTTTATGTGATGAAGCTTCAAGTGATTTCAAGTATATTAGATTGGGGTAATTTGGTTTGAAAATATTTCTTTTCCTAAAATATTTCTTTTAAGAAGAGTAAACCCTTGAATTATTCCAGGGAACTTGACAAGTGTCAAAGCTACCTCTTCGTTAAAGTCTTGAAATTTAACATGGAAAGACTATCACAAATATGTGTAACCCAAACATTACATTATAAATTTGTTGTAATTACTCTAAAATAGATCAATAAAATTTAAACTGGTTTTATATTAAAAATTTGGTTCAGACCATAGAAATAATCCTCTTTTTTAATCAGTCCAATAAAATAGTATATCCTAGGTTGAAATTTTACCACACATAGTACACATAAGGACTACAATATATTTTGTGCTACTAAGTTTTTCCAGAGAAATCACGTGAATTATTTTTCTTGATAATGAATTTCTAAACTTTATGCATTGTATCATTACGAGCATATAGTTTCTCCCAATTTAATTTGAACTTTTAACTATTGGAAGCCTTAAATTTTAGGTGGTAAGTTAAATCCTTAGCATTTCTTAGTTTAGTAATACCTTCACATTTTTATGGATATATTTCCAATAAAATTAACAAAGACTCATTTAATTAATAGATTCAAATCTGTCCTTTGTTTTTTCATTCGAGTCAAACTCAAATAAATATTTCAAAATTTTGTTATTTCAAAACATTTAGAGTTTTAATAAGTTTTATTACTTAATGTAAGCAACTCCAATTTTTTAAGTTACCAAAGACTTTGGAAAAGTATGTTTAGACATATGAGGTTGCCAAAGAAGTAGGGGGAGAAAGGAAGAAGGCCTGTAGCCATTGGAATTTTAAAACCACCACATTTTTCCTTCAGAGATAACATCTAAGAGTGCTTTTCCAGGTTCTCTGCTTTTACAGGGAGAAGATCCACTGGCCCTTTCCTCCAACAGAGAGTGCAGTCCGCCCTCTCCTCAGGGACTGCACCCTCACCATCAATATATTTATTTATAACTATGGGCCCGGTGCACGAAATTCATGCACTGGGGCGAGGAAGGATAGTGTCTCTCAGCCCAGCCTGCCCCCTCTCACTTACTGGGAGCCCTCAGACGTTGACCCCCATTACCCTCCAATCGCAGGATCGGCCGCTTGCCCAGGCCTGACACCTATGCCAGAGGTGTCAGCGGAGGTGTCAGGCTTGGACAGGAGACCCACATCTCCCCCCATCACTGGCTCTGACCCCTGCCCATGCCTGATGCCTCTGGCCCAGGAATCATGCCTGGGCAGGGGACCCTCATCTCCCTCTGATCGCTTGCACCACCCCGCGCCCAAGCCTGACGCCTCTGACACAGGCTTCAGGCCTAGCCAAGGGGAACCTCATATCCCCCCCCATCACCGGCTCCACCTCCCTCCCAGGCCTGATGCATCAGGCCTGGGCAGAGGACCCCCGGCCCCCTACAACTGCTGGCTCCCCCCCCCCCTGCCCAGGCCTGATGCCTCGGACAGAGGAGTTGACCCTCATCACCCTCTGATCACCAATCGCCAGATCGGCCCCTTGCCCAGGCCTGAGGCCTTTGGCCGAGGTGTCAGGCCTGGGCAGGGGACGCCCAGCTCCCCACAGTTGCATGTGGCTCTGCCCCTGCTCAGACCTAACACCTTTAGCCAAAGGCAGTAGGCCTGGGCAGGGGACCCGCAGCTCCCTACGATCTCCCACTCTGCCCCTGCCCAGGCCTAATACCTCTGGCCGGGGCATTAGGCCTGGGCAGGGGACCCCGAGCTCCCCACGATCTCCCGCTCTGCCCCTGCCCAGGCCTAACGCCTCTGGCTGAGGCATTAGGCCTGGGCAGGGCATCCCCAGCTACCCACCATTACAGGCTCTGCCCCTGCCCAGGCCTAACGCCTCTGGCCAAGGCGTCTGGCCTGGGCAGCGGTGACCAGCAGCGGCAGTGGCCCTGTGATCGCAGGCACTGCTTTAGGCCCAGGCAAGGGACCCCTAGCTCCTGAGACTGCCAACTGCGCCCGTGCCCAGCTCCCCTCACCGGCTCCAACCCTACTTCCCACTATCACTAGCCAGGGTGGCAAAGGTGCCCAATTCTCCGACCATGGCTTGCGGGCAGGGCTCTTAGCTCCCCCCTGGGTTTCTGATCACTGTCAGTGACAGGGGGCTTCTTCCTGCTTTCCCTTTTGCCTCCCTCCATTGTGCCTACATATGCAAATTAATCGCCATCTTTGATGGCGGTTCAGTGTCATCTTAGTTGGCAGTTAATTTGTATATCGCCCTGATTAGACAATGAAACAGTAGTGGTCGGACGCCAATTACCATTTTTATCTTTTGTTAGATTAGATTATTACTGAAAAGATTTGTCACAAAGCCTTCATTTTAGTTATATCTATCTATTTAACTTTTAACAATTTTGAAATTCCAAAAGCCAGTTATCACCATCTAAGGGTGTTTCACTTTGGCAAATTTTGCAGCAGAGAAAACTTACTGGGTTTTCATTGGCTTTAATGTTATCCTTGGAATATGGTCCATTATTATTTAAGAACTGCCCCTTCTTATGGAAACACTAATCTTATTGCTTAAACACAGCCTGTATATTTTCCTTGTGTCATTTTCACCATCTTATAAAGAAAAACAGTCTTGGGTTTGTACTATAGCATCTATGAAGAGATGGGGGTCAGTCCAAGAGGCCACCCAAAATTGGGTGGTGTGTTACTTCTCTTAAGCTAGTGTTTTTCTCTTCATGGATACAGAAATCCCAGAGATATCCCTTAAATTGTGAGGAATGTCTCATCTATCCAAATTTCAAATGACAGTCTGGGAAATAAAATGAGACTTTTAATAACACTCTCGAGAGTGGGCATACATTTTACAGGATCACCAAAAGACTAGTAATTAATGGGTTGGGAGGTGTTTCAGATATTTAGTAATGGCCTCTCCATCTACTGTTTCTTTTCTTATTAAATTAAATTGAAGGCATGCTGAAAAGACTAACAATAAATAACCAAAACAGATTAATAATAATCAACTGACATGCGCCCATAACATAGAGACAAGGCTTTATGAATCAGAGTAGTTTTCATGTATATTATCCTATTGTGCTCTTCATGACATTGGCTGTCCTCTAAAGTTATTTTACCTAAAATCTGCCTGTCCCAAGGTGTCATATGGTAATATTCAGACAAAGCATTAAAGAGTCCTTTTGTAAAATGACTGTTAACCCCGTTTTCTCTAGATGCTGTGCCTTTCCACACTAGAGGTGGAGGACCCAGGGCTTAGGTATTACAGACTTTTGATCCCCAATATGAATTAGGCATAATGCAGTGTGAACAAGAGTACACATAGTTCAAGATGGCAATGTTACTTTTTTTCCTTGAGCCTGATTTCAGAGAGTACCTTTTGATATTTTAATTTCTTTATCCTTGATCATACAAGTAAATGTTTACAATTATTTATTTAATTTTTTGCTTTATAATCAAACTTTCCCTCATTATAGCCTGGCAGAAAAGAAAGATTTTCCGCCCACTTTATGTTTCACAATTTCCAAAGCTGGCATGGGCTTTTTGCACAGAGAATTTTCCCCACCTTTTCAGTGCACTTCTCAGCTTTCTGGTGAAATGTCTTCATTTTTCACTCTGGTGAAATTTCCTCTCCAGAAGCCCACATTTGGCGCCAGAATGCTGCAACCTTTTGCAGCAAGGATTCAGGATCTGGAAAAGGAGCTGAACACAAATGAATACACTAGACAACAAATAGAAATTTAGAAGACATGGGGGAGCCAGGCAGAGACCTTTCTTTCTAGCAGAGAAGCTCTCTGAAACCCAGCACCCATCAGCTTTTATTGACTTGGCTTTAGGTTTCTCATATATGCCCTTTAGCAAAGCAAACAGGCATGTCAGCAGTCAAGTATGCTAAACATTAAAAGGGTTATCAGGTTAGGAGATTTTCTTCAGCCATTTTGCCAACTGCAGGGTAATATAATGCTAATTTCCATCCTTGCTGAATATCAAAGTTCATTAGCCCTCTCTGAGAGATACATATAGATATGTATATCTATATCTATATATCTATATCTATATCTATATCTACACACATATACATATATATATGTATGTATGTATATGTGTGTGTGCATATCCTATCTAATAAAAGAGAAACATGGTAATTGGCGTACGACTGCTACCCTTCCCATTAGCTAATCAGGGTGATATGCAAATTAACTGCCAGCCAAGAATGCGGCCGGCAGCCAGGCAGCTTAAACTGAACATGAGGCTTGCTTTCTTCCGTGCCAGAGGACTGCAACATTCCCCGCCTGCCTTGCCGGCCTCTGAGCTTGCAGTTTAAGAAACATTGCAACATATAGAAGCTAAACAAAACCCCAGAAACCAGCTTTCAGCCGGCTGGGATCTCAGAGCTGGAGTTGATGCAGAGTTTCGAATATAGAACCCAAAAAAACCAGACACCTGCTTTCAAGAGCGGAGGCCTAAGAGCTGGAGCCTCAGAGCTAAAAGTGGCTCAGAATAAAAAAAACAAAAAACAAAAAAAAGGAGCAGTTGGGAGCTTCAGTCCCAGCCTGAAAACAGCCCTCAGCCCCTCACCCAGACTGGCCAGGCACCCCAGTGGGGACCCCCACCCTGAAGGGTGTGTAACCAGCTGCAAACAGCCATCATCCCCTCATCCAGACTGGCCTGGCACCCCAGTGGGGACCGCAACCCTGATCCAGGACACCCTTCAGGGCAAACCAGCCAGCCCCCACCAGTGCACCAGGCCACTATTCTATATAGTAAAAGGGTAATATGCCTCCCAGCACTGGGATCAGCAGAGCCAAGAGGCCTCCGGGCACCCGGATCACTGTGACAGGGGGCAGCGCCCAAACCCCCTGATCTCCCTGAGGCTCTCTGTGTGACAGGGGGCGGGGCCTCAACCTCCCTCTCCACCCTAGTCTGTTCCTGACAGGGTAAGGTGCCCCACCCCCTTATCGGCCCTGCTCTGTGCATGATAGGGGAAGCTCCCCAACACCCTGATCTTCCCTTATCTGTGTGTGAAGGGTCGGTGTCCCAACTCCCCTATCGGCTCTACTCTGTGAGTGACAGCGGGGAGCCCCTCAACCCCTTGATGGGCCCTGCTCTGTGCGTGATAGGGGGAAGCTCCCCAACCCCCTGTTCGGCCCTGCTCTGTGTGTGACAGGGTATGGAGCCCCAACCCACCTGATGGACCCTGCTCTGTGCTTGACAGGGGGTGGCGCCACAACCACCCCATTGACCATGCCTTGAGTGTGACTGAGTGTGGCATTGCAACTTCCTGATCCACCCTACTCTGTGAGTGACAGGGGGGAGCCTGGCCAGTCTGGGTGAGGGGCTGAGAGCTCTTCTCAGGCAGGTGGGTGACTGAAGCTCCCAACCTCTCCTTTTTTTAATTTTTTTATTCTGGGATTTATTTATCTTCTATGGCTGTCACTGGAACTGAGGGCTGGCTTTAGCTCTGAGGCTCAGCTCCAGCTCTGAGGCCTCGGCTGCTGAAAGCAGGTATCTGTGTTTGTTTGGGTTCTGTTATCGAAACTCTGTTGCAACTCCAGATCTGCTGGCTGGCTGAAAGCATGGGTTTGTTTAGTGTCTATAATTGCAACATAGTTGCTTAGAGTGCAAGCTCACTTTCCAGCAGTGGCAGGCAGGGAACCATGGCTTCCTCCTTCACTGGAGCAAGATAGCCTCCTGTTCGCTGCAGCTGCCTGGCTGCTTTTTCTCTGCATCCTCTCCAGCACTTGTGGTTTTTTATTTTTTATTTTTTTCTGACAGCTATTCTGACAGTGGTGGATTGGTACTTCTCTCATTTTGATTCACATCTCTTGGACTGTTATTGCCTTTGAGCATTTTTTCCTATGTCTCTTGGCCTTATGTAGGCCCCCTTTCAAAAAATGTCCATTTAAGTCCTTTGCCCATGTTTTGATTGGATTGTTTATCTTCCTATTGTTAATTTGTGTGAGTTCCCTGTCAACTTTGGAATTCAACACTTATCAGAGATACCATTGGCAAGTATGTTCTCCTATTCAGTGGGGTTTCTTGTTGTTTTGTTCAGGATATAGTTTGCCGTGCAGAAGATTTTTATTTTGATGTGGACCATTTGTTTAATTTCTCCTTTGTGTTCATTGACCTCAGAGCTGTGTCAGTAAAGAGATGCCAAGACATAAGTCTGATAATTTGCTGCCTGTGCAGTCTTCTGAGATTTCTTCATATAGATTCCCAACTAACGTTCAAGTCCTTTATCCACTTTGAGTTTATTTTTGTGTATGGTGTAAGGTGGTGGTGTAGTTTCATTTTCTTGCATGTGTCTGTCTGATTTTCATCATTTATTGAAGAGACTGTCTTTTTTTTAATTTTATTGCGTAAAGTATTACAATGAGTATTACATATGTGTCCTTTTTGTTTCTCCGTCCTTGACAATCCCCTGGCCTCCACTTCCCCCCCTGTGTCTTATGTCCGTTGGTTATGTTTGTATGCATGCATACCAGTCCTTTGGTTGATCTCTTACCCCTTTCCCTTCTGCCCCCCAACCCTTCCCGGCCTTCCCGCTGCAGTTTGACAATCCGTTTGAGGCAGCTCTGCCTCGTATCTATTATTGTTCATAAGTTTATAATGGTCTTTATTTTCCATGAATCAGTGAGATCATGTGGTATTTTTCTTTCACTGACTGGCTTATTTCACTTATCATAATGCTTTCCACTTCCATCCATTCTGTTGCAAATGGTGAGTTCCTTCTTTTCTACAGCAGCATAGTATTCCATCGTGTAGATGTATCACAGTTTTCTAATCTATTCATCTACTGATGGGCACCTAGGCTGTATCCAGATCTTAGCTATGGTGAATTGTGCTTCTATGAACATATGGGTGCATATATCCTTTCTGATTGGTGTTTCTGGTTTCTTGGGATATATTCCTAGAAGTGGGATCACAGGGTCAAATGGCAGTTCCATTTGTAGTTTTTTGAGGAATCTCCATACTGCCTTCCGTAGTGGTTGCACCAGTCTGCAACCCACCAGCAGTGCACGACTGTTCATCTTTCTCCACCTCCTCTCCATCACTTGTCGTTTGTTGATTTGTTGGTGATAGCCAATCTGACATGTGTGAGATGGTACCTCATTGTTGTTTTGATTTGCATTTATCAGATGATTAGTGACTTTGAGCATGTTTTCATATGTCTCTTGACTTTCTGAATGTCCTCTTTTGAAAGGTGTCTACTTAGATCCTTTGCTCATTTTTTGATTGGATTTTTTATCTTCCTTTTGTTAAGTTGTATGAGTTCCCTATAAAGTTTGGAGATTATGCCCTTATCTGATATGACATTGGCAAATATGTTTTCCCACGCAGTGGGTTTTCTTGTTGTTTCATTGATGGTTTCTTTTGCTGTGCAGAAGCTTTTTATTTTGATGGAGTCCCATTTGTTCATTTTCTCTTTAGTTTCAAGTGCCCTAGGTGCTGTATCAGTGAAGAAATTACTTTGGCATATACCGGAGATTTTGTTGCCTTTGGATTCTTCTGGAATTTTTATGGATTCCTGTCGTACATTTAAGTCCTTTATCCATTTTGAGTTTTTATTTGTGTATGGTGTAAGTTGGTGGTCTAGTTTCATTTTCCTGCATATATCAGTCCAATTTTCCCAGCACCATTTATTGAAGAGACTATCTTGACTCCATTGTATGTTCTTGCCTCCTTTGTCAAATATTAATTGAGCATATTCGTTCCGGTCGAATTCTGGGCTCTCTATTCTATTCCATTGATCTATATGTCTGTTCTTGTGCCAGTACCAGGCAGTTTTGAGAACAGCGGCTTGGTAATACAGCTTGATATCTGGTATTGAGATCCCAACTACTTTGTTCTTTCTCAGGATTGCTGCAGTTATTCGGGGTCTTTTTTTATTATGGATGAATTTTTGGAGAGTTCGTTCTAGATCTGTGAAGTATGCCCTTGGTGTTTTAATGGGAAGTGCATTGAATTTATAGATTGCTTTGGGTTTTGTGGATATCTTAATGATGTTGCTTCTACCAGTCCATGAACAAGGTATGTTCTTCCATCAGTTTATGTCTTCCTCTATCTCTTTTTTCAATGTCCTGTAGTTTTGTGAGTACAGGCCTTGTACCTCTTGACTTAAGTTTATTCCTAGGTATCTCAATTTTTTTGGTGCGATGGTAAATGGGATTGTTTTTGTAATCTCTCTTTCTGAAAGTTGACTATTGATGTATCGAAATGCCTCAGATTTCTTGGGGTTAATATTGTATCCTGCTACATTGCCAAATTCATGTATTAAGTCTAGAAGTTTTTTGATGGAGTCTCTAGGGTTTTGTATGTATAATATCATGTCGCCTGCAGATAACAGTTTTACTTCCTCTTTTTCAATTTGGTTTCCTTTTATTTCTTCTTCTTGTCTAATTGCAATGGCTAATACTTCCAGTACTACGTTGAACAGGAGTGGTGAGAGCTGGCATCCCTGTCTTGTTCCTGTTCTTAGGGGAAATGGTGTTAGTTTTTGTCCATTGAGTATAATGTTGGCTGTGGGCCTGTCATATATGGCTTTTATTATGGTGAGGTATGATCCTTCTACTCCCACCTTGCTGAAAGTTTTTATCAAAAATTGTTTTGCGTATTGTCAAATGCTTTTTCTGCATCAATTGATTGGACCATGTGTTTTTCTTCTTTCAATTTGTTTATGTGATGTATCACGTTTATTGACTTGCGGATACTCTACCATCCTTGCATCCCTGGGATAAATCCAACTTGGTCATGGTGTATGATCTTTCTGATGTACTGCTGGATCCGATTTGCTAACATTGTATTGAGGATTTTTGCGTGTATGTTCATGAGGGATATTGGCCTTTAATTCTCTTTCATTGTGTTGTCTTTACCTGGTTTTGGTATTAGGGTGATGCTGGCTTCATAGAATGAGCTTGGAAGTGTTCCTTCCTTCTGAATTTTTTGTAGTAGTCTGAGGAGGATAGGTTTTAGTTCTTCCTTGAATGTTTGGTAAAATTCCCCTGTGAGGCCATCTGGTCCTGGGCTTTTGTTTGCTGGAAGCTTTTTGATGACTGCTTCAATTTCTTCCATAGTTATTGGCCTGTTGAGATTTTTAGATTCTTCCTGATTGAGTTTTGGAATGTTGTATTTTTCTAGGAATTTATCCATTTCCTCCAGGTTGTCTAGTTTGTAGGAGTAGAGCTGTCCACAGTATTTTTTAACAATCATTTGTATTTCTGTGGTGTCTGTGGTTATTTTGCCCCTATCGTTTCTGATTTTGTTTATTTGGGTCCTCTCTCTTTGCTTCTTGGTGAGCCTGGCTAGAGGTTTGTCAATCTTGTTTATCCTTTCGAAGAACCAGCTCTTGGTTTCATTGATTTTCTGTATTATTTTTTTGGTCTCTATGTCATTTATTTCTGCGCTAATCTTTATTATCTCCTTGCTTCTGCTAACTCTGATTTTTGGTGTTGTTGTTGCTCTCTTTCTAATTCTTTGAGTTGTAGAGTTACATGATTTACTACCATTTTTTCTTGTTTTTTTGAGATAGGCCTGTAGAGCTATAAACTTCCCTCTCAGGATTGCTTTCTATGTGTCCCATAGGTTTTGGATTGTTGTGTTTTCATTGTCATTATTTTCCAGGATGTTTTTAATTTCTTCTTTGATCTCATTGGTAACCCAATCAATATTTAATTACGTGCTCTTCAGCTTTCAAGTGTTTGAGTATTTTGGGTTGTTTTTATTGTAGTTTATTTCTAATATTATGCCATCATGGTCTGAGAAGATGCTTGGTATGATTTCAATCTTCTTTAATTTGGGGAGACTTTGTTTGTGACCTAATATGTGGTCTATTTTTGAATGTGTCTTAAGAGCACTTGAGTAGAATGTATATTCCTTGGCTGTGGGGTGAAGCATTCTGAAGATGTCAATTAAGTCCATCTGATTAAGTGAGTCATTTAGGATTGCTGTTTCTTTGCTGATTGTTTGTCTAGAGGATTTATCCAGTGATGTCAGTGGTGTATTAAAGTCCCCCTCTATGATTGTATTGTTGTCAATCTCTCCTTTGATATATTCCAGGAGTTTTTTTTTTGTTTGTTTGTTTGGTTTTTTTTTGTATTTGGGTGCTCCTGCATTGGGTGCATATATGTTTACCAGGGTTATATCTTCTTGATGTATTGTTCCATTTGGTATTATGAAGTGGCCTTCTTTATCTCTTGTTATGGCCTTCACTTTGAGGTCTATTTTGTCCGATATAAGTATTGCTACCCCAGCTTTCTTTTCCTTTCCATTTGCCTGAAAGATAATTTTCCATCCCTTCACTTTCAGTCTGTGTGAGTCCCTTCTTCTGAGGAGGGTCTCTTGTAGACAACAAATGTATGGGTCATGTTTTTTTTTTTTTTTTTTTTTTTTATCCATTCAGCCACTTGATGTCTCTTGCTTGGAGCATTTAGTCCATTTAAGATTAAAGTTATTATTGAAAGGTACTTGTTTGTAGCCATTTCTTTTTTTGTGTGTGGCTGTTTTCTTTCTGAGCTTTTTGTTCCTTTTTTACACCAGTCCCTTTAGAATTTCTAGCATTGCCGGCTTGGTGGTGATAAACTCTCGTAGCCTTTTTTTGTCTGTGAAGCTTCCTATTTCCCCTTCAATTTTGCATGATAGCCTGGCTGGATAGAGTATTTTTGGATTCAGTCCTTTGCTTTGCATCACTTTGTAAATTTCCGTCCATTCTTTTCTTGCCTTATGTGTTTCTGTTGAGAAATCATTGGATAATCTAATGGGAGATCCCTTGTATGTAACTTTCCATCTCTCTCTTGCAGCCTGTAAGATTCTCTCTTTGCCCTGAACAGTTGCCATGATAATTATGATGTGTCTTGTGTCGGTCTTTTCGGGTTCACCTTGTTTGGGACTCTCTGGGCATGTTTGACTTTTTTCTTCTCCACCGCAGGGAAGTTTTCTGATATTATTTCTTCCAATAGGTTTTCTAATCCTTGTTCCTCTTTCTGTTGTTCTGGCACCCCTATTATCCATATGGTGTTTCGTTTCATGTTGTCCCAAAGCTCACTTACGCTCTCCTCCTGTCTTTTAATTTTTTTCTCCAATTGCAGTACAGTTTGGGTGTGTTTGCTTCCTTGTCTTCTAATTCACTAATTCGGTCCTCTGCTTCTCCTAGTCTACTGTTGATACTTTCAATGGTGTTTTTTATTGCAGCTATATCACTCTTCATTTCTTCTTGGGTCTTACTTAAGTTGTTGATTTTTTCATCTCTTACTTCTTGATTCTTGCTTAAGTAGTTGATTTTTTCATCTGTGTTTTCTTGGTTCATCTATATGTTTTTCATTTTTTCCTCCATCCGGTTTATGCACTCTAGGACCCTTATTCTGAATTCTTTTCTTCTCATGTTGCATGCCTCTGTATCACTTAGCTGGTTTTCTGGCGAATCCTCCTTCTCTTTCCTTTGGGGGTTTCTTTGTATACCTATGTTTGATCTGACTGACATATCTAGACGTTGAGTCATTCATGAGCTGCTCCCTGGGTGGCAGTGGCTCCTTGGGCTGCGGTTGCTCCTCGGGCGGTTGTGGTAGCAGCTTTTCCTCAGTTGGCAGCTCCTCTTATGTGTGCTGTTCACAGCTTTGGTGACTCTTCTTGCTGGTGGGGGGAGGCTTCACATACAGCTGCTGATCCTCAGAGGGTATGGTGATCAGGAGGCTGCTACGGCTTGGATATGCTGCGTTGATTTAAGGGCACATAATGCAACATGTCAAGGCACAATGTAACAGGCACTGAAAACAAATATATTCACAATATTAATAACCCCAAATAAAGGAGACTGCCCAAATTAAGAGGATTAGGGGATAAGGAAGAAAGAAGAGAAAAAGATAAAAGAGAAACAAGAAAAGAAAAGTAAGAATAAAAAAAAGGAGTTCAAAAATGAAATTGGGAAATAGGACGGGGAAAAAAGGAAAAAATATTGAAAAGAGAGAACGAAGTAGAAGAGGGGAAGAGACTATTTACATGAGTAGAAAACTCTGATAGAACCGCCACTAATCCCACCAGATTCCAGCAACAGATCACTGGAGATGAATGCAAACTACAAATAATCAATAATATCAAGAGAGGCAAGGGAAAACTGAAGCACAAAAATAACTGTCGTGGAGCGGGGGTGGAGAGAGGGGAAAAGCCAGCAAAAGAAAAATAAAAGGAAAAAGCAAAACAACCTCACAACCAGTCCTAAACCACACACACACACACACACACAAACACACACACACAACAAACAAACAAACAAGAAAAAAATACTCAACAATCAAGCAAACAGCAACAAAAAAATAGAAAAAACAAGGGAAAAAATTTTGGATAGTGAAGAAAGATAAGGGATAGGTGTATAAGGATTTAGAGCAGTGGAGTGGAAATAGGGTATATAATTAGGGTGAAATTTTGACAGGGGGAAAAAAGAAGGAATCAGGAAAATCTAAAGCAGGAATAGGGTAAGAGAAATAGGACAACAAAAAGGGAAAAGTGGGGAAGAGGGTTTTAGCATAGAGGTAAAATTGAGGTAGGGAAAATTGATGCTATAGGAACGATGAAAATAGAATGGAGAACACTAATCCCAAAATAAAATAGAGAGAAAATCAAATGTCACTTTAAAAAAATGGTAAAATGGTAACAGTAATAATAATGGTTAAACATAAAAATGTGGTAATTTAAAGGGTAAAATCAGCTGATGGAAAAAGAAGAAAAAAACTGCTTTCTTAGTTATTAGGTGATAAAAGAAAAAAAAATTGCAGTAGTGAAGGTAATTCGGTTCTTCTACTCTTCAGTCTGGCTCGCCTTGGTCTTGCCAGTTATTCAGGAGAGTGTTGAATTTCCCTGCGATACACAATTCCTCAGTGTTGTAAACCATAGTCCTGATTTTAAAGCAGGCCGTATTTGTGTCCCAGACTGCCTTAATTTGTGTTTAGCTGAGATTAAGTTTGTGGCTCAGCCTCTGGGTGGCAGTATTTTTGGGTTGGCATCTGAGGCTATACAGCGTCTCTATCCAGTAGCAAGGGTTTATTTTCTCTATTGCACTTAAAACTGGTTTGGGGAGGTCAACTCCTCAGAACTGGTTCTTTAATCGTTGCCCTGCTCTATGTTATTGCTGGGACTGAAAGTCCCTCTATAGGCCAGACCCTGTTAACACACAGGGACTGATCAGATTATTTTAATCCTTCATCTCCTTCAGGGAATAATCTGGGTGTGGCTGTGCTCCTCGCCTGGGGGCTAGGTGGAGGAGTCCCACACTCCGGAAAGAATGGCTGCCCTAGTCCTGGGCCCAGGGGTGTCTCAGCACTATATTCGCTGGCACCTCTCCCGGCGCCCCCTTTCTCCCCAGCCTCTCCCCAGATTCCACTCATCTGCACCTTCTCCCTCTCTTCAGCAGAGGTGAGTGTCCGTATCTGAAATGTCCTATGAACAGGGTTCAGTGAATATAAACAAACAAATGCTGGCCACAGAAACGGGGAAGTCTGAATTTCTGTAAGCTCCTCTCTTACCAGCACTGCATGGTCTGTTCAGCTGTTGAGGCAGCCCCCTCTAGGCTCAGTCCTCCGTAATCACAGAACCCAGATCTCAAATCCCCCTGTGCCAGGAATCCCGTGGATCTCTTTTCCCCAGTCAGGGGCTGTGCCTGTCCCAGTGCCATGCGGTCTCCCTCTAACCCTCTGGGCTCAGAGGTCTGGCAAAGTTTCCTGCCCAGATCCGTGGTTCTTTTACCATTCCAGGGGAGCTCTGCCCTTCCCTACTGCAAACCGTCTCATCAGCTGAGTAATTTCCCCAATTCGCGGTGGGTGTTATTAGTTTCAGCTGCTTACTCCATCTGCTCTGGCACAAGACCTGGGACGCGTCTGCCTATATCGCCGCCATCTTGTCAAAATCAAAGAGACTGTCTTGACTCCATTGAATGCTCTCGCCTCCTTTGTAAATTAATAATACAGTATAATGACTTGGGTCCACTTCTGGGTTCTCTGTTCTTTTTCAGTGGTGTATATGTCTTTTCTAGTGCCAGTAGCAGGCAGTTTTGAGAATGGTGACTTTATAATATAGCTTAATATCTGGGATTGTGAGCCTTCCATATTTTTTTGTAGTTCCCTGGATTGCTGAGACTATTTTTACTCCATATGACTTTTTGGAGAGTTTGTTCTTTGTCTGTGAAATATTCTGTTGGTATATTAATGGAGATTACATTGGATCTATAAATTGCTTTGGGTAGTATGGACATCTTAATAATGTTAATTCTACCAACCCATCAACACAGTATATTAGTCCACTGGTTGATATCTTTATCTCCTTTTCAATGTTCTGTCATTTTCCAAGTGCAGTTCTTTTACTTCCTTTATTGAGTTTTTTCCTTAATTCTTTTATTGCAAAGGTAAGTGGGATTCTTTTCTTAGTTCATCTTTTTGGGCGTTCATTCTTGGTGTATAAAAAGACATATATTTTTGGGTGTTAATTTTGTATCCTGATTATTGACCAAATTCATTTATTATGTGCTCTTCTGGTTGGGATGACTTTTATTTCTTCATGTCTGAGCACTATGGTAGCACTTCCTATACTATGTTGAACAGGAATGGTGAAAATTGGCATCACTGTCATGTTCCTGTTCTTTCATGGGAAATGGTTTTAGTTTTTGCCTATTGAGTATGATGTTGGCTGTGGGTTTCTCATATATGGCCTTTATCATGTTGAGTATGCTCCCTCTATTACCACATTGCTGAGACTTTTTATCAAAATTGGGGGTTGGCTTTTTTCCAATTCTTTTTCTGTGTTATCAATATGATCACGTGCTTTTTAACCTTCAGTTTGTTTATGAGTTGTATCACATTTATTGATTTGTGAATATCATACCAGCCTTGCATCCCTGGAATATATCCCACTTGATCATGTCATTTGGTCCTTTAATATAATGCTGGATGCGATTTGCTAATACTTGGTTGAGGATTTTAGTATCTGTCATCATCAGCTATATTGGCCTGTAATTCTCTTTCTTTGTAGTGTCTTTACCTTCTTTTGGAATTAGAATAATGCTGGCCTCATACAAAGAGTTTGGAAGTATTCTTTCCTCTTTGATTTTCTGAAAAAGTGTGCGGAGTATAGACTGTAGTTTTCTGACTGGTAGAACTCCCCTGTGAAGCTGTCCAGACCTGAGCTTTTGTTGGTTGGAAGTGTTTTGATTACTGCTTCTATTTCATCAGTTGTTATGAGCCTATTCAGGTTTCTTAATTCTTTCTGAATCAGTTTTTGTAGTTTGCATTTTTTACTGACTTCATCTATTTCATCCACATTGTCCAGCATTTTGGCATGTAGTTGTTCATAGTATTTTCTTACAATCCTTTGAATTTCTGTGGTGCCAGTGCTTACTCCTCTACTCTTGTTTCTGATTTTACTTATTGGAATCATGTGTGTGTTTCTTAATGAGTCTTGCTAATGGTTTATCAATTTTGTTTATCCTTTCATGGAACCAGCTTTTGGTTTCATTGAATTTTTTGTCTCTGTTATTTCTTCTACTTTAATCTTTATTTTTTCCTTCCTCTACTTACTCTGGGCTCTTCTTGTTGGTTTCTTTCTAATTCTTCAGTTGTAGGGATAAATAGTTTATTGCTGATTTTTGTTATTTCTGAGATAGGTCTATAGTGCTATGAACTTGCCTCTCAGGACTGCTTTTGCTCTTTCCCAGAGATATTGTGTTGGTATTTGTTCATTTTCCTTTTTTTCCAAAAAGTCTTTGATATTTTCTTGATCTCATTGTAACAAATTCATTGTTTAATAGTGTGCCATTCAGCCTCTAAGTGTTTAAATGTTTTGGGGTGTTTTTACGCTAGTTGATTTCTCATTTCATTCCACTGTGATCCAAGAAGATGCCTTATATGATTTAAATCTTCTTGAACTTGTAGGGACTTGTTATGTGTCCTACCATGTGGTCTATCTTTGGGAATGACCCCTGTGCACTTGAGAAGAAAGTATATTCTGCTCTGTTGGTGTGAACGTTCTAAAATGTCAATTAAATCCATCTGATGCAGTGTGTCCTTTAGAGTCTCTGAATCATTGTCTTGTCACATGGAAGATCTATCCAGTGAAGTGATAGGAGTGATAAAAGTCTGCTACTATGACTGTCCTGTTTTCAGGCTCTCCATTAAAGTCTCCTAGAAGTCTCTTTGTTTGATTTTTTTTTGTTTGTTTCAGATGTATAAGTAATTCTTTCTGAATCAATTTTGGTAGTTCAGATTTTTTACTGACTTCATCTATTTCATCCACATTGTCCAGCATTTTGGCATATAGCTTTGAATTCGCATGTATATACTAGAAGCCCGGTCCACAAAAATTTGTGCACTCGGAGGGGGGGGGGGAGGGGGGTCCATCAGCCGGGCCTGTGCCCTCTCACAGTCTGGGACCCCTCAGGAGAAAACGACCTGCTGGCTTAGGCCTACTCCTGGGTGGCATAGGGCAGGCCCAATCCCTAGGTGCAGCCTCTGGTCGGGCTCAGAGCAGGGCTGATTGGGGAGTTGGGGCGCCTTCCCCTGTCATGCACAAAGCAGGGCAGATTGGGAGGTTGCGATGCCACCCTCATTCATGCTCAGGGTAGGGCCGATTGGGGGGTTTGGACACCCCCTCCAGTCACACTCACGACAGGGCGGATCAGGGGTTTGGGCACCGCCACTGTCACCCTCAGGGCAGGGCTGATGGGAGGGTATGGCTCTTCCATGTCACACACAGAGCAGGGCCCATGGGGGGAGGAGAGGGTTGGGGCACAGCACCCTGTCAAACACAGAGCAGGGCCGATCAGGGGTTTGAGGCGCCGCACCCTGTCACACAACAGAGTCGTAGGGCGATCAGGGGGTTGGAGAGTTCCCCCCTACCAGGCACCGAGCAGGGCTGACCAGGGGGTTGGGGCGCCTTCCCCTGTCATGAACAGAGCACGGCGGATAGTGAGGTTGCGGTCCCACCCCCTGTTACACACAGAGTCTCAGGGCGATCAGGGGGTTTCGGTGTTGCCCCCTGTCAGCTGATCCCCGTGAGTGCCGGGAGCCCTCTCAGCTCTGCTGATCCCGGTGCTTGGAGGCATATTACCCTCCAAGTATAGGATAGAGGCCTGATGCATGGGTGGGGCTGGCTGGTTTGCCCTGAAGGGTGTCCTGGATCAGGGTGGGGGTCCCCACTGGGGTGCCTTGCCAGCCTTGGTGAGGGGCTGACGGCTGTTTTCTGGCCGACTGAAGCTCGCAACTGCTTTTTTTTTCTTTTTTTTATTCTGGGCCAGCTTTAGCTCTGGTTCCAGCTCTGAGGCCTCTGCTGCTGAAAGAAGGTATCTGGTTTGTTTGGGTTCTATAATCGAAACAATATATAACTCCAGCTCTGAGATCCCGGGCTCACTGAAAGCACGTTTCTGGGGCTTTGTTTAGCTTCTATATTTGTTACAATGTTTCTTAAACTGCAAGCTCAGAGGCCGGAAAGACAGCCTGGGAACGTTGGAGTCCTCTGTCACTGAAGCCAACAAGCCTCATGTTTGTTTCAAGCTGCCTGGCTACCAGCCGCCATATTGGCAGGCAGCTAATTTGCATATCTTGCTGATAGCCAAAGGGAAGGGTACCGGGTGTATGCTAATTACCATGTTACTCTTTTATTATATAGGATATATATGTGTATATATATATATATTCCTATGTTGGGTGAATATATGTTTACTAGGGTAATATTTTCTGCTGGTTGATCCCTTTGGTATCATGCAGTGAGCTTTCTGTCTCTTGTGATGGCCTTTATTAAAAAGTCTATTTTTTCTGATATGAATATTGGTACTCCAGCCTTGTTTTCTCTTCATTTGCATGGAAATTTTACCATTCCTTCACTCCAATCCTTTGTGTGACTTTTGTTTTCAAATGGCACTCCTGTAGACAGCATATACTTGCATCATATTTTTGTATCCATTTTGATACCCTATGCCTTTTGATTGGAGTATTTACCTATTTATATTTAGAGTTATTATTGATAGGTATTTATTTCTTTCCATTTTCTTTCTGTATGGCTAAGTTTCTGTCCTGTTTCTCCTTCTCATTTCAGCAATCCCTTTGCATTTCTTGTAATGCTGGTTAGGTGACAATTTACTCTTTTAGCCTTTTTCTGTCTATGAAGCTCTGTATTTGACTGTCTATTTTGAAGGAAAGAATTGCCGTATATAGTAATCTTGGTTTCAGATCCTTACTTTCCATTAACTTGAGTACTTCATGCTAATCTCTCTGGCCTGTAGAGTTTCAGATGAGATATCAGGACTCATCCTTATGGGGACGACTTCGTAGCTAACAGTTTTTTTTAATTGCTGCCTTGAAGATTCTCTCCTTGTCTTTAATTTTTGGCATTTTAATTATGATGTGTCTGGACACGGGTTTGTTTGAGTACTTCTTCTTTTGGGTTCTCTTTGGCTCTTGACCTTGTGTGGGATTTTTCTTTACCACGTTAGGAAAGTGTTCTGCCATTGTTTCTTCAAAGACCGTCTCTATGCTTTTCTCCCCTCCTGCCTCTTTTGGCACACTCGCTATTCTAATACTGTTATGTAAGTGGTCCTCCTGTTTGTATTATGTCATTTATATCTAGGACTGTTCTTATTTTCATAGTCACTATATCTTTTTTCATGCTGTTGAGCTCTTTTACCTTCATAACTCTGAAGTCAGATTCAGATAAATGTCTTCTCTGTGCTTCATCTCCCTCTATATCTGGAGAATTCTCTAGTTGTCTTATTTGGGGGTTGTTTCTTTATTTCCTCTTTCTGGCTTTCTGTGTGGGCTTGTGGTGACAAGTTAGGTAGATCCTCTGTGCCTCTCAGTCTCTAGTGCAGAACATTGTTAAAGGATGTTTCTGACTAATTAGATCAGGCAAAGACTCAAAGCCTCCAGAGACCTCTCTGTCTATAGACTGATAGGATTCCAACTTAACTTGCCTCCAAGGCAATGGTCCTCAGGTTATAGCAACAGTGTGTTTCAACAGTGTGGGGCAGTTGCCTCTGCGAGGAGGTTAATTGTTATTTATAATCTCTTAAGTGTCCTCAGGGCAAGGTGTTTCCCAGTAGTGTGTGTTAATTGTCTCCCCTCCAGGAAAGGCAAATGTCTGCATGGGAAAGATTTTCTCTGCTGCATGAGGAAATGACTCCTCCCAGGAAACTTGAAGTGTTTTCTTCTGTGCTGGAACCCTTGACTCCCCACTTCTGGCTTTTTCCCTCACAGCTCCAGTCCACTTCACCCTCCTTTTGCCACGGCACAAGGTATGTGGCTCCACAGGGAAATTTGTGCGCTGGCCCTTTAAGAGGATACCTGAAATTCTAGCTGTCTCTCCCTGGCAGACAGTGCCCTGCTGCTATTCACATCCACAGGTTATGTGGGTACCCTCCTCAGTTCTGGTGCTCTCTGCTAGGAGGCCCAGCTTGGGGATTAGACCCAGAGTTCTCAGTGGCAGTCCTCCACAGCTGAGATATCTCTCCGAGACTTCAGTTGCTGTCTGTGGGTGTCAGGCCCGCCCCTTCAAGCCTCCTCTCCTCCTACCAGTGTCTAAGTGGCCTCCACCTTCGGTCCTCGGGTGTCAGGATTCTCTCCTGTGAGTTTTCCATTGATTATTCAGGAAGTTGTTTTGTATTTTAGTTGGAATATCAGTTTGTTCCTGGGAGCATGTCCCTGCAGCATCCATGATTCTGCCACCATTCTTTTAAATATATTTGTACTTATCTCAGAGAGGAAAGGAGAGCTAGTGAGAGTTAGAAACATCAATGATTAGAGAGAATCATTGATCAGTCCCTCCTGCATGCCCCAGACTGGAGATTGAGCCCACACCATGGCAAGTGCCCTTGACCTGAATCAAATCTGAGCCCTTCAGTCTGAAGGCCAGTGATCTGTCCATTGTTCCAAACTGGCTAGGGTTCTGCCACCTTTTTCAATCTTCTTCAGAATCCCTCTGCATTGTAAAGTCCCTGCTAACATTCTTGTCCAATAGGCTTCTCTTTCATGTGGTTTCAGGATGGAGTTGTGCATGAAGGCTCTAATGTCCTGTGAGTGCACATTCTGTTCAATAGCACCGTCAGGAAATGTGCACTGAGGGATGCTCAGTAGGCATATAGTAACAGAAACCTGCCATCTCTCTTACTGTTTCTGTCTCTGTTTGGATCATGATGGAGCCCAACTAAGGCTCTTGTTTCCAATAGGGTGTTAAAGGATACACCCTGGATTTCAAGCCATGTTCTTCTGAGAATACTTTGGAAAGGTGCCCTACTCTAAAATTTATTAGGCCATTTAATTATAAGGCCAGATCTTTTTATAAGGATAAGGCTTTCATTTTTTAATTTTTTTTTTTTTATTGCTTAAAGTATTTCAAAGCGTATTAGAGATGTGTCCTTTTTTATTTTTTTTTCTCCCCTTGACCAACCCGGCTTCCCCCCCACCCCAGTTTTATTTCTTATTGAATGAATAGTCTAAGAATCACATAAATATATAAAGATATACTTTGGACTTCCAAAAACCATGTACTTAATGAGGAAATATGGAGGCCAAATAACTACATCTTAATCAAGAGAATATAAGTAAAATAGGTTCTCATGTTACATTTAAGATCTATTCCAGCAGCACGTCATAATGATTTTTGCCGAAAGTCAGAACCCACCTAGATAAGCATCTACATCACTCACATGGAGCACACATACACAGCAGTAATGAGGTGAAACAATGAAAAAAAAATATAAAAGGAAAAAATTAAAAGGAAAATAACGATTCCTGACCTTTACTTGTGCTAAATCCTATCTAATAATAGACAAACAGGGTAACTGACAGTATCTTCCCTTAACCTCCCATTGGCTAATCTGCAAGATATGCAAATTAACCACCAACAAAGTTGGCTGTTAATTTGCATAAGTAGGTGCCCAATGGCTATAGGCTATTGGAGCCTGCAATCAGAGCTGAGATGTCACCTGCCAAGGCCTGGTGCCTTGGTCAGAAGCTTTAGGCCTTGGCAAGGGAGGAGCTGGGATGGTGGGTAGCAGTGTGTAAGCCAGCGATGGTGGAGAGCAGGAGAGGAGTTGGCGTTGGTGGGAGCTGGGTGTCCTCTGCCCAGGCCTAATGCCTTTGACAGAGGCATTAGGCCTGGGCAGGGTTGGAGCCGGTAATTGCAGGGGTACTATTGGTCCCTTCCCAGGTCTAATGCCTTTGCTAGAGGCGTTAGTTTTGAGCTGGGGTGGAGCCTGTGATTGAGGGGAGCATGGGGTCTCCTGCCCATGGCATTAGGCCTTGGTAGGGGTGGAGCTGGCAATCCTGGGGAGTTGGGGGTCCCCTGCCCAGGCCTAATGCCCCGGCCAGAGGCATTAGCCCTGTGCAGGTGCAAAGCCATCAATTTCAGGGAGCAGAGAGGCAGCTGGCCATGGCCGTAAGCAGGGGCAGAGCCAGTGATCATGGGGAGCAGGGTCTGAGCAGACGATTTAGGGAGTTGGTGGTTCCCTGCCCAGAGCTAATGACTGGACCACAGACATTAGGCCTGGGCAGGGACCAAGCCGGCAATTGGTGTGAACTCCAGAGGAAACACCTTTTCTGACTGCTCATTGGTTAAGCTCCCTCTATGCCACTGGTAATATTCTTAGTAAATTGGGTAATAAGAATCAAAATAGGTGATGTAGGGTTTTTTACCGCACTCCTGGAGAAAAAAGGAAGGTCCACTGCTGGAGGGGTAAGAAATGTCATATCCTATCCTTGCTGGTTTTGCGGAGTGGATAATGCCTTGGCCTGCCCACTGCTGAGTCTTGGTTCAATTCTGGCTAAGGGCATGTACATAGGTTGCAGGCTCCTCCCTGGCCTGGGCCCAGGTCAGGGCTCATGCAGGCGGCAACCAATCAAAGTGTTCCTCTCACTTTGATGTTTCTCTCTGTCTTTCCCTTTCTCTTCCACATTCTTGAAAAATCAATGGAAACATATTCTCAGGTGAGAAGGAAGAAAGGAAGGAAGAAGGAAGGAAGGAAGGAAGGAAGGGAGAAAGAAAAGGAAGAAAGAAAGAAATGTCATATCCTATGAAAGACACATCTTGAGAATGCCTAATAAAAGTTGTCATTTTTTTCATAGTAAAGGGACTGGAGTCCGTGTTGATGAAAACACCTTGGTGGCTGAGGTTGACTGGCAGTGGCTGCTACAGCGGGGTGATTGAGCTGATGTCTTTGCCTGATCAGCCCGGTCGGCGCCCACAAAGGGAGGCCAGGCTGTGGCTTAGGCCAAAGGGAGCATGGAGCAGGGAGTAGGACATCCCCTGAGGGCTCCCAGTATGTGATAGGGGCCAAGCTGGGCTCAGAGGCCCCCTCCAGTGCACAAATTTTTGTGCACCTTGCCTCTAGTAAATAATAAAAAACATAAAGCACATATTTAAATACATATAAATGATGGAAGTTTTTTTAAAATAAATACTCAGAGGATGGCACTGTAACCACAAAATGATGTACTTTGAGTCCAATGTAACCCGCGGACGGTCTGCATTTTCTCAACAGACTGAAAAGTGATTAATGTTGGTTCTGATTGTGTTTTAATGAAAACAAGGGTGGGAAGGCACACTGAAAGAGTCAGGCATTGCCAGTTCCAAATTATTGCATGCACATAGTTGTGAAGAAATCAGGTAAAAGTGACTTATTCATATTAGTAAAGAGATGTTTTAAAATCTAACATAGAGACCCTCACTATAAATTATGTTGGAAAATTGAAAGTATTGAGAGCATCAGTGTAGTTAAGAAGAATATATCTCTGTACTTGAATATAGACAAGCAGCCTGCCCATTTCAATTTTGGATGAGCTAGTGAGCAAAGAAAATTAGTGAAAGGCTCACTTAGTGGCATTAGTGGAAAATTAGCACTGGAACATAGTAATATTTATGGGAATGTAATATTACTCATATTTGAAGGTGATTCAGTGCCCTTCATATGAGCAGTTAAATACAGCTAAAGAGCAGTAAAATCTCAATGGCCATCATTACCAAAATTCAGTTTCTACTTTAAAGTATTCAGCATTAGAAGAGAACCATGCTAAATGGGTGATAAATTATGAAATGATTAGAGGCCCGGTGAATGAAATTCAAGCACCGGTGTCATCCCACAGCTTGGCCTGCGGCCTCACACAATCTGGGACCCCTTGGGAGATGTGGGACTGCCAGGTTAGTTCTGACATCTCCTGAGGGATGTAGCAGTGCATGAACCGGTAGGCAGCTGGCCAGGAGCCCAAGCTGGAGCCAGGTGCTGTGTGCCCGCTCATCCAAGCCCCACTCCACCTGCCACCACCGATTGGTAGCACTGTGGCATAGGCAGCAATGGCTCCTGCTGCCACAGCTGCACTCTCCAGGTATGAGCCTGGCTCTGCCTGAGCAAGGGTCCCACTCTGGGAGCTCCCTGACCACCAGGGGGAAGCTCCTGTGTTGAGCATCTGCCACCTGCTGGTCAGTGTGCATTATAGCAACGATTCATAATGGTCCCTTAGTCTTTTGGCCCAATAAACCCTTACTATTCACAGATGACATCTTGCCACTATTAGAATACTAGTGGCCCTAATTAATTAATTAATACTAAGGAAATACTAATTAATACTAAGGTATTAATTAGAAGAAATATTGTAATGCCGCTATTTGCCCTTTCTCTATAATCGAAGTGTCAACCGAATTTAGGATTGACCATGACAAATTGAAACACATGCATACCATTGGCGCCAGCAGGAGCTGCATATGTTTCGCACATAGGCAGGTCAACCTAGAGTGACAGAGAGAGAGCGAGAGGGTGTAAACTTGCTTAATTAGACCTGCTGTCTAAGGTAGCTAAATTTTTTCCACCCAGTGAAGCAGCGCAACTTCTCTTTCAGGTAATTGTGAGCAACACAGCAGTAAATTTCAACACAAAGCAGGTTATTATTGTAGCTCACTCAGGGAGAACAAAGAGTAAACCATTTAACTGCAGCAGTGTTTGACTATATTCTTCACAGTGAGAAAGCCTGAAGTCATTTACAAGTTCCATCATTTCTTCCTTATTTTCAGTCAGGTCAAGTTTCTCAGCTTTCTAAATCTCTGTTTTCTGGCTAATGAAGAGAAAATAGGATACCACCGAGTCTACCATCTACCTATTCCAAGACTTCTGTGAGGATCAAAAGACACACGGGAAAATGCTTCACAGACATTTGGTTAGTGTAAAATATTCCCACCTGGCTCTAAACCAAGTCGTGTTCTAGGACTGAAGAAACTGCAAAGAGGTGAGTTGCTGGGGAGAGGAAGCCGGGCATTACTACATGATGTCATTACCCAGATGGACACTTAGCAATTTGCCTTTTATAAATGTAGATTGCCAGTGCACATCATGTATACTGGCTGTGGGTCTGATGGTCACAAAGACATACAGTCAGTCACTTAGTCTTTTATATATAGACTAGAGGCCCGGTGTACAAAAATTTGTGCACTCGAGGTGGAGGGTGGGTCCCCTCATCCAGGCCTGTGCCCTCTCCCAGTCTGGGACCGTTCGGGAGATAACGACCTGCTGGCTTAGGCCTGCTCCCAGGTGGCAGAGGACAGGCCCAATCCCTAGGTGCAGCCCCTGGTCCGGCTCAGAGCAGGGCTGATTGGGGAGTTGGGGCGCCTTCCCCTTCACGAACAGAGAGGGCGGATAGGGAGGTTATGGCCCCGCCCCGTGTCACACACAGAGCCGCAGGGTGATCAGGGGGTTTGGGAGCTGCCCCCTCTCACGCTGATCCCAGTGCCGGGAGGCCTCGAGGCTCGGCTGATCCCGGTGCTGAGAGGCATATTACCCTTTTACTATATAGGATAGAGGTCTGGTGCACGGGTGGGGGCCGGCTGGTTTGCCCTGAAGGGTGTCCTGGATCAGGGTGGGGGTCCCCACTGGGGTGCCTGGCATGCCTGGATGAGGGGATGATTGCTGTTTGCAGCTGGTCACACACCCTTCACGGTGGGGGTCCCCACTGGGGTTCCTTGCCAGTCTGGATGAGGGGCTGAGGGCTCTTTTCAGGCTGGCAGGTGACTGAAGCTCCCAATTGTTCCCTTTTTCTTTCTTTTCTTCTTTTTCATTCTGGGCCAGCTTTAGCTCTGAGGCTTGGCTCCAGCTCTTAGGCCTCTGCTGCTGACAGCAGGTATCTGGTTGGTTTGGGTTCTATAATCGAAACACTGTTTCAACTCTAGCTCTGAGATCCTGGCTGGCTGAAAGCAGGTTTCTGGGGTTTTCTTTAGCTTCTATATTTGTAACAATGTTTCAAACTGCAAGCTCAGAGTCCGGCAGCGGAAGGCGGAGAATGTTGGAGTCCCCCGTCACTGAAGCAAGCAAGCCTCATGTTCGCTTCAACCTGCTTGGCTGCCGGCCGCCATCTTGCCTGTCAGTTAATTTGCATATCGCCCTGATTAGCCAATGGGAATGGTAGTGGAGGTACGGCTAATTACCATGTTTCTCTTTTATTAGATAAGACTAGAGGCCCGGTGCACGAAATTCATGCACGGGGGTGTCCCCTCGGTTTAGCCTGTACCCTCTCCAATCCAGAACCCCTTGGGGGATGTCAAGGATTATGCCTAAACTGGCAGTCTGACCTCCCTCTCACAATTTGGGACTTTTGGCTCATAACTGCTCACCTGTCTCCTGCCTGATTGCCCCTAACTGTCCCACCCTGCCAGACTATTCATTCCTAACCACCTCTGCCTGCTGGCCTGGTCAGGCCTAATTGCCTACCCTGCCAGCCTTGTCACCTCCAACTGCCCCCTCCACTGGCCTGGTCGCCCCTCTCCGGCCACCCTGCAGCCTGGTTGCCCCACGCAGCCTGCTGTTCAGTTTTTTGGTGTCCCTCACCAGCCCTCTGCTGGCCTGATCTCCCCACACAGACTGCTGTTCAGTCATTTGGCCATGCCTCACTGCTCCCCTTGTCTGCCTGGTCACCACACGCAGCTGCTGTTTGGTGGACAGGTGGTTTTGGTCGTCACAGTCACTGGCTTTTTATATATATAGACTAGAGTCCCAGTTTACAAAAATTTGTGCACTCTGAGGGTTCCCTCCGCTCGTCCTATGCCCTCTTGCATCTGGGACCCCTCAGAGGAAGTCCACCTGCTGGCTTAGGCCCACTCCCTGGGCAATCAGGCTCAAGCTGGCAGTCAGACATCCCTCTGGCTGCTCAGCAGCCCTCGGGGCATGTCAACTTACCATTGGGGAGCAGATCTATGCTCCAGTTGGACATCCTTAGTGCTGCTGAGGAGGTGGGAGGGGCTCCTACCACCACCGCGGTGCTGGCAGTCATTAGCCAGGCTTGTGGCTGAGCACAGCCCCCCCTGTAGGAATGCACTGACCAGGGGGCAGCTCCTGCATTGATGATATGCCCCCTGGTGGTCAGTGTGTGTCATAGTGACCACTCATTCCCAGTCATTCTGCTGTTACGGTCAATTGGAGGGTAACCTTTTATTTTATGGGATCGAGGCCTGGTGCACAGGTGTGGGCCTGCTGGTTTGCCCTGAAGGGTGTCGCAGATGACGGTGGGGGTCCTTCTGCTTCCCCTAGCCAGCTTGGGTGAGGGGCTGATGGGTCTTTGCAGGCTTGTAACACTCCCGTCAGGGTGGGGGTGCCCATTGGAGTGCCTGGCCAGCCTGGATGAGGGGCTGATGACTCTTTCAGGCTGGTCAAGCCCCACCCCAGTGGATACCCTAACTCCATGAAGGTTTGGCCAGCCTGGATTAGGGGCTGAGGGCTGCTTTTAGGTTGGCCAAGACCCTGGCGATGGAAGCTCCCAGCCTCTCCTCTTTGTTGTTTTTGTCTTTGTTTTTTTATATTCTGGGATTTATTTACCTAGTATAATTGAGTGTCGCTCAGAGCCAGCCAGGACGGGCGGGAGGCTTGGCTTCCTCCATACCAGGGGCAGCCCAAGCCTCCTGCTCGCTCCAACTCTGAGGCCACAGCCAGCTTAAAGCAGGAATCTGGGATTTATTTATCTTCTATAATTGAAAATTTGTTGCCTTGAGTGGAGCTGAGATCCGGCCATGGCAAGCAGGAAGCTTGGCTTCCTCCATCACTGGGGCACCCAAGCCTCCTGCTCGCTCCAGCTCCATGGCTGCCAGCTGCCTTATTGGTTGGTTTAATTTGCATATAGTCACTCTGATTGGCGGGTGGGCATGGCTTAGGTGTAGTGAAGGTACAGTCAATTTGCAAGTTTGTCCTTTACTAGTGTAGACTAGAGGCCTGGTGCACAAAAATTTGTTCACTCGGGGAGGTCCGTCAGCCCAGCTTGTACCCTCTTGCAGTCTGGGACTCCCTCAGGGGTTGTCCATCTGCTGGCTTAGCATGTCCAACTTAGCTGGAAGTCAGACATCCTTCTGGCCACCCGAGAGCCCTCAGGAATGTCCACTTGCCAGCAGGGAGAAGGCGTAAGCTGCAGTAGGACGACCTTAGCACTGCTGAGAAGGCTGGAGAGGCTCCCAACACCACCACTGCGCTGGCCCCCATCAGCCTGGCTTGTGACTGAGTAGAGCTCCCCCTGTGGGAGGGCTCTGACAACCAGGGGGGCCGCTCCTGCATTGAACATCTTCTCCCTGGTGGTCAGTGTGTGTAATAGTGATCAGTCATTTCCAGTTGTTCTGCTGATAGAGTTAATTTGCCTATTACCCTTTTGTTATATAGGACAGAGGCCTGGTGCACCAGTAGGGGCTGGCTAGTTTGCCCTGAAGGGTGTCCCGGATCAGGGTGAGGATCCTGCTGGTATGCCTGGCCAACCGGAGTGAGGGTCTGTGGGCTGTTTTTAGCCCCCTGGTGACCCAAGCTCCCAGACTCTCCTTTTTTTATTTTTTGGGGGATTTATTGTTTTTGGGGGGTAGTTTATAATTGAAAATTTGTAGCCTTTATCGGAGCCCATGGCCAGTCAGGGCATGCGGGAAGCTTTGCTTTCCTCATCACCAGGGGAAACCCAAGCCTCCTATTTGCTCCAGCTCTGTGGCCACCGCCATCTTAGTTGGATTCATTTGTATAGTTCCTCCCGATTGGCAGGTGGGCGTGGCTTGTGGGTGTAACAGAGTGATGGAATGATGGTTGATTTGCATCTTTCTGTTTTATTAGTGTAGACTAGAGGCCTGGTGCACAATATTTTTGCACTCTGAGGGGGTCGCTCAGCCTGGCCTGTGCTCTCTTGTGGTCTTGGACACCTCGGGATTGTCCACCTGCTGGCTTAGGCTCACTCCCCAGGAGACTGGGCCTAAGCTAGCAGTCAGACATCCTTCTGGCAGCCCGAGAGCCATCAGGAATGTCGACTTGCCAGTGTGGAGTAGGCCTAAGCCGCAGTCGGACATCCTTAGTGCTGCTGAGGTGGCAGGAGAGGCTCCAACCACCACCGCTGTGCTGGCAGCCATCAGCCAGGCTTGTGGCTGAGCAGCACTCCCCCTGTGGGAGCACAGTGACCACTGGGGGCAGCTCCTGCATTGAGCGTCTGCCCTCTGGTGTTCAGTATGTGTCGTAGGGACCAGTCATTCCCAGTTGTTCTGCTCTTAGGGTCAATTTGCATATTACCCTTTTAGTATATAGGATAGAGGCCTGGTGCTTGGGTGGGTGCTGTCTGGTATGCCCTGAAGGTTGTCCCGGATCAAGCTTGGGGTCCCACTGGCATGCCTGGCCAGCCTGGGTGAGGGGCTGAAAGCCATGTTCAGGCTGGCCACGCCCCCCGGCTTCCCAAGCTCCCAGACTCTTCTTGAGTGGAAACCAGCGCTGGCTGGAAGCAGATATTAGGGATTTATTTATCTTCTATTAGTGAAACTTTGTAGACTTGAGCAGAGCCCATGGCCAGCCAGGGCAGATGGGAAGCTTGGCTTGCTCCATCGCCTGGGGAAACCCAAGCTTCCTGCTTGCTCCAGCTCTGTGGCTGCTGTCATCTTTGTGACACAGTGATGGTTAATTTGCATATTGTTTTTTTATTAGATAGGATATATAGATATACCCAAGTGCACAACAAGAGCACAAGGCTTGTCCTCTGTCCAAAATGTTTTTGAAAGTACACCATGAAATGTTCTTAGATAAGTGAGGAAGTTGATTTTGAAATTGAATGTGCATTACTTGGCATATTATGGACTTCCGGGAGCAATGGAAAGTGTTTTCACCGAGAAACTAATAATTCAATACTTGCATAATGAAGGAATTATTAGTTCATAAGTGAAAGTGCATGGTGAGTGAGTGTAGCAGGACGATTAAGAATCTTTTAGTAATGTCGACAAGAGATTGTGAGAAAGACAGTGCAAAGTAGAGAAGGAGAAAAGTTGACAAATCCGTATCAAGATATAGGAAGGCACTGATAAATATGTATGTGGACATCATGGAAATTGCTTGCACTTTGCTCAGGAGTGGACAGGTTTTTCCCACCGATGGTAATTTAAGAAATTAAGGAAGATATAGAGGGAGGACAAGATGTCAAAAGATAATACATTCCAGAATAACATTCTACAGTGCATTTAACCATGAGCTTATTGGAGTTTAGAGGAAATGTAAACATTTTCATTGAAAGAGGAAATAAAGTGGTGCTTTGAATAGTTGCTTTTTCTTTAAAACATTGATCTCCATTGTGATACCCTCACGTAAGTATTTGTCATTTACAGGACCGCTGTCATGTGTGAGAGAGAATTATGCAAGCGTTCCTTGCAAAGAGAAAACCCCTTCCAGGAGAAATTACAATTTGTCTCCAAGAAATTATGATGGCACTACTAGTTATAGGTAACCGGCAACAAAACATAAGGACACGTAATGTATGCTAGGTACTGTTGTTGGTGAGGTGAAATTCATCTATCATAACACTAAATATTTACCATTGACCAACTAAGTAGCATGTAGTATATTCAGAGTCCTAATTTCCATTATTTTAACAGCAGCCAGACCTTGTCACCTTTCTGTTCCTTGTGCACAGGATTCCAGTTGTTCTAAATCTCCAACATTTCCTGATGTTTTCCTCTTCGAACATTGGAACCTACTTAGGAATAAAGTATCTCATTTTAGTTGATTGGCACTTCCCTAATGACCCATCCTTTCATGAGCTTGTTAGCTGTATGTCTATCTTCTTTGGAGAAATGTCTCTTGAAGCCTTCTGCCCATTGGCATTTCCCTATCTGTGTAGTCAGAGTGTGTCCCTGTTCTGTATCTTAGAAGGTGATTTCAAAATACTTCTGCTTTATTTCCTTCAGTTATTCCGGCAGAGGTGATCCAGGTTCCCGAGTCAGGAAGCATTATGGCCCACCATCTAGGGAGGGTGCACACTGTGACCATGGCCTTTCAGGTTCTGGAGATGAGCACTCCTGTAGGAGACACAGGTGTTTAAAAGCCTTCTCTCTTTTTATCTAGTAGCACACTGCAGTTGTTAACTTGGACAAAATTAATACCGTGTTTTTTTAACGTAGTGATTGTGATGGCTGTGGCAGCAGTCCTGGTAGATATTATTCTGAATATCGAACTGCAGGCTCTTACAGAGGTTCATGTGAGAGCTATGGTAAGTGTCCAGACAGACTGTGTGTAAGTGACAGGATTGGATTTAACAGGCTGCCTTGTGATTTACTCTAATTTTACTTCCATTTGCCACAGGGAGGACTATATGCAGTATGGGTTTTGTATTATCTGGGAGGTCTTGTTTTCTTTTGTTAGCAGCTCCTTTGGAACAGTGCAATTCTTTCAGGGGTGAAGGATCACACTCATTTATTGTCTTTATTAATGAAACAAAGTACAGCATTTTCTTTTCTTTTTTTTTTCTCACCTGAGGATACATATCATTGACCTCGGGAGAGTGGTACGGAGGGAGTGGGGCTGAGAGAACTCTACATCAATGTGAGAGAGATACTTTGATTCATTTCTTCATGTACAATCCCCATTGAGGGACAGGAATGGACCCTGAAAACCAGGGTCATGACCTTGCCTTGGAATCAAACCCAGTATCCTGCAGTGCAAAGGCTGGTGCTCGACACACTTAGGCACAACATCCAGGGGGTTCTTTTGACTTTTTTCTTTTTCAGAAGGAGAATTTGACAGTGTGAAGCATAGAAATAATACGAAGGTCAGGATTTCAGCCTGTTTCCAGAAAATGTGCCTTCACATATATTCATAATCAATTATTTCAGTTAAAACATTATTCTTCAGCTGTATTTCAGATAAATGTAAGCTCCCTTGCCTGCCTCAGCAATACTGACATATTTTTAGCACAGGTGTATGTATAAAATCATAGGTTTTCCAACTATTTAAGGCTTTACAAGGGTCATGTCATACTGACTTAAAATTATTCGTTAAGATGTGAAAGTATTGTTATCTGGTCACTGACTTTCCAGGAAGCTCAGGTGGAGCACCACCAACATGAGGGCCCCTCTGACTTATGGTGGAAGGAGTCGCTGGGATGATTATTACAGCCGCAGACGAGATGGATATGATGGAGGGGGAATAACAATTACTGCAACAGCCGATGGGACACCCCTGTAAGAGGTCCTGAGCGTGGTGCTGGCGGGGATCATAGGATTCACTATCTACACAGGAGAGAGTGAATCATACAGTACAGTAGGTAAACTATTGGACTCCTCTGGAGGAGTCATAGGGGAAGCCCCTGTGACAAAGGAAGTAGACACTGAAATAAAAAATAATGCTAAGGTTTGGTTGACATTTAATTTGTAAAGACATTGTCTTCTGTTATTTAAGAATGACTAAAAGCAAACGGTGGGATGGGGAAGAAGCAAGAATTATCGACCCTTTATGAAATTTCTTTATAGAATGCAAAATTTGAATTATTCAAGGTTTTTTCATAAGTGTTAATTTAATTACAATATACTTAAATGTTTAATTTGAATACTTGTTGTGTTAAAATTTTCAGAATAAAATTTCCCACAAAATTGAATTTGTCTGACTTTACTACAAACATACAAAGCAATGTGTTTGGATGGTGAGTTATATTCATGGCCCAGATTTCCCAGGGTGTCTAGGACCATACATACATAAAGTCTTTGAAGTGAACTGCATACAAAATGAAGCAGTGTGTTATTTCGTCATGGCATGCTGCCCTGTTTTCCAGTTAGGGAGGGTACACAAATGAGGTATTCTCCTTGGAAAACCTAAATGGATAAACGGATTGAAGAACCTCTGACAAGGCGGCAAAACAAGGATTCCTCCAGCTCTGTGGCCCACACTTTGCCCCCTAAGATACTGATAAGGAGCAGGCCGATCCCACTGGCCCCAGGAGGAAGAGGAGACCTTGAGGAAATAGGAGATGGTGGTGAGCAGCAATAGAGCAATGTGGTGTGGCAGTGCAGCAGCCTAGGCCTCGGCATGAGGAGGATTTTCAGACACCTGTGGAAAGGAGTATAGGAAGAACATGTCATGGCAGCCCCTGTTGAGGGCCAGGTGGCAAGGCCTGAAGGTGCTGTGGGTGGCCTAGAGGGAGAGTTCAGAGGAGTGGCTCAAGGAATCTGCTTTGACTCTGAGTGACAGTGGACATGCACACTCCCTCCTCCTGCCTAAGCCCCCTGCCTGAGCTGTAATTGCACTGCCCTTGTTGTACTGGCAGTTCCTGTCTCAGGCACACACCCTGCAGCCGTCACAGGCTGTAACCCTCCCAGCATCCAGGTGTCCCTTTGAGAGAAAAGCAATGGCCCAGGAACCTGGCAGCACACCGGGTGAGACCCAGGCAGCCCCTCCTCACCCGTCCTGTCCGCTCACTGAGGGCCATCGCCCACTCATAGTTCTTCAGGGCATTGAGCCACAGGTCCTTGTTGATGATCTGGTAGGGCAAACAGACCTGGGTTAGGAGAGCACAGGGACCCGAATAGAATCCTAAGCAGCAGACGGACACAGGAAGCTGTATGCTGGCATGGCCAGCAACATCCCACCTCAGCAATCCTGTCAGATGCTGCCACACTATGGTCAGAGAACCAGTAGAAGAAGCTGGGGCTCCTGTCCTGGTGCCTGTGCATGGAGGCTTCTCATTCACAAAGCTGGTACCACTGAATGGGAGTGGCACGGGACACCCTGTATCCTGCAAGAGAGGGGTCTGTGAAGCTGGGCACAGCACCTTCCAACCGTGCCCACCACCAGCTGCTATTTTCATTGGGCTTGGAAATGACCTGGAGAGACCCAGCATGAAGCAATGCAGATTTCTGCTAGTGCTGGATCTTGGGTTGTTTTTAACGTTTTTTTCTGATGCCAGCTGCTGCTTGTTTGATAGGTGTTAGAGAGTCAGAAGCCTGAGCCAGGCCAGGCCATGCATATGGAAAAGCTGCTACAAACAGCTTGGCTGGAGCTGCTAATTAGATGGGGTGCGGACTCAGGAAACCACTAAGGTGGAGGAAAAAGTGTGGGCCATATATATTGATTATTAAAAGTTATGCAAATGCCCCCTAGAAATAAGCAAAGTTTTACATGTCTCCCATATGATGAGAGATTACATGCATTGCCCTCTCTTCATTTTTGCATTGTCAGCTTTTATTCATTTTAAAGTGTGCCCAGGTGGTCTACAAGTGTGTACTAGCTTGGAAATAAAGTATTGAATCATTCATTCAGAGTGATTTGTTATTTTACTTATAGTCTGTATTATTTTTATTACTTCTCCTGTTAAAATGCCAGAAGTAAAAATTCTCCATTTGAATTGCATTCTTTGCTTACAGTTTAAAATGATTTCATCTCTTCTATTATGAAATGGAATCATTACATAATCTATAGTATTTTTACATTAGTCAGCTATTTTTACTCAAATGGGTCTATGAATATAACATTTTAAAACGTAGCATTTTCATTATCATAAATGCTTAAATTCGCTGATGTCCCAAAGTCAAATTGGCTGTGTAAACATAACTGATGGGATAGTAACTGATGCACATAAACAACTTCAGAAGGAAAATTTGGTATTACTTTTGTAAACAAATCCCAATAAAATTTCTGCCACACAGGGGCCCTGATACAGAGTGACAGCCAGAAGAGCCATTCACATATTCTGGGTCTAAAATATTCCCTCGAGATCTACGCACCTCTGCCACATCCCCAACATTCAAGATTTAGGTAGTACCCCTTGGTTTCCTTGATTTTTTATGAATAAAAGCGTTTTCAAGTGCCCCCACTGATTCCGCCTAAATTACCACCCTTATTTTCCTTCTCAACATTCTTGTGCATAATAGTACTTACTTTCTTTTCCTTGAATATCTGTTGTCTTTACCACAAAACTCATTGCTGAATAAAATATGGTGTTTCTCATACTTAGCACTCAGAAGGCACACGTGTAAATATCTGTTGAAAGAAGAAATTGAGGAATAACGTCTACACAAACTACATTTTGTTGTGCTTAGAAAGTAGAAAAAAGGGAATGACCATCAATTATTCTTCATAAGTCAAATAAATGGATCTTTGAACTCAACAAAAATTATGAGGCAAATCTAATTATTAGCTACTACAAAACCCTAAATATGAATGTAGAGTATAAAGGTCAATATGTAAAGAGCGCCTTCAACATACCAGAAACCAAAAGGACATTGAGCAAATTAAAAGGACAATGAGGAATCACCTCACTCCTGTCAGAATGGGTACCATCGACAAATGACAAGTGCTGGCAAGGTTGTGGAGGAAAGGGAACCCTAGCACACTGATGATGGGAAAGCAGACTGGTGCAGCCATAATGACAAACAAAATGGCATGTCCATAAAAAAATTGAAAACGGAACTCCCATATGACCCTGCCATCTCACTTCTAGGAATATATTTTAGGAAACCCAAAACACACATCAGAAAGAATATATGTTTCCCTATATTCATAGCAGCCCAATTTACAATTGCTAATATTTGGAAAGCACCTAAGTGCCTATCAACAGGTGAGTAGATAAGACAAACAAACTGCTGTACATTGACACAATGGAATACTACTCAGCAGAAAAAAAAAGGAAGAACTCTTTCATTTGCTAAGCATGGGTGGACCTATAGAACATTATGCTCAGGGAATACGCCAGCCAGAACTACACAGGTATGATATGATCTCACTCTTATTTGGAATCTCATGAACAAAATACATTGATTTAAAAAACATGGAGGCGGAGACATGGAAGCATGGACAGGCTGTGGAAACTCACAGGGAAGGCAGGGGAGGGTGAGTGGTTGATGGCTGAGACATAACCAACCAAGGACCTTGTTTGAATGTATGCACATCCCACAGAAGCAGGCAATGGGGGTGGTCAGGGCCTGGGGAAGGGAGCTGGAGTGGCCTGGAAGGGTCGCTGGGGGGAAGGAAACAGACATATGTAATACATTCAACAATAAAGATTTTTTAAAAGTAACTGCCATGAAAAAAACATGGAAAGAAAAAGGACATGTTATACGTTTTCAGGGGACAGGGGCTGTGTACACTTCAGGAGGACAGGGGCCTGATATTAGCTCCCGATCCATAGGTTCTCAATACCTTTGACTTGGGTAGTCACTGACATTGCAATTTTCTCAGACACCTACCCTTGTCAGCACAGAAGACAGGTGACGTTTTCAAGTTGCCATGACTGCTAAACCAGAAGCCGTGGAACTAGACCCAGATGGTAGCAACCCTGATCGTCATGGTTCACTGGCTTGTGGATAGCTGACATGAGCTAACCTCTAGGCCAAGCTCCATGGGATTCTCATTACCCAGAGACCTGTGGGGAGTCGATAGTTCCATGCTCTGTCAGAGGTCTTCTCTGGGCAACTGAGGTGGCTTCCATCCCTTCTAAGTTCCAAGGTGTTCCTCCCAAGGTGGGGAAACCATTAATGAGAGGGTGCTGATGACACATCTCAAAATGGACTGGGGTCTGTGCGAAGGTATATCCTTGCTTTCAAAGAAGAAAGGCTTTACCATGGGTGACACATCTTTGCCCAACATAAGACTTTCTGGCGGACTTTAAAGGATCATGAATTGGATCAGAGGGGCCCGGGCCCTGGTCATGAGCTGGGGGGGTAGGACAGGAGTAGGAGCAGAGCATGGTGCTCGGTATTCACTATCTAAGGCCGCAAGGGGTCAGCAAGGGCCTGTAGTTGGGAAAGGTACTTTCCTTGTTATCCTTTGCTGTGCAGAGTCTCATTAGCTGCATGCTGAGCCATTCCTAAGTGGGACACAAAGAATGTTTCCTGTTTATATCAATGTTGATTGTGTCAGGATAATTCCTTTTCTGGAAGTGCCAGTAAGCATCTCCCAACAGAGCGGGATCAAGAAGGGGTTGAGGGAGAATTTCCAATCTCCAGCTCTGCCCGTGGTCCCCGAGAAGGGCAGGATTTGGATCGCCCTAACCCCAGCCATCCTGTGATGTTCTTGTTACCTTTGTCCCACACAGCAATGGGGGATGTCCTAGGATTCCTCTGCCTTCAGCACTGTAACTCCTGCAGTAGGAAAGTAAGGACACCCTAAGGCGGGCTTGATTCCCTCGGCTCTGTCATTGGGCTCCGTCTGTCCTGACTCAGAAACACATGGATGGGGCACAGGCAGGTTTACAGCTGTGAGTATGGGAAACACAGAGTTTATGCCTGTATTATTATTTATTAATCATGGTATTCTTTTCCACATGAACGACTGTTAAGATACTTTTGCTCCACCCTGGATATATAAAATAGGCTCTCACATGGTTATTGATTACTGAGGCAGGAAAGTCCCAGGAGCTGCCCACTAAGCTACAGAGACAGGAAAGCTGGTGTTGCCACTCAATTTCACTACAAAGGCCTGAGAACCAGGGGAGAAGATTATGTAAATTTCAGTCTGAGGGCAGGAGAAGGTGAGATGAGATGTCCCCATTCAATCCATGAGACACAGGGGGGGTCAGATTCTTCTTACCTGGCCTTTTGTTCTTCTCAGATGCTCAGCGGGTTGTTTGAGCTCAATCTCACGGGAGGGCAATGTGTCTGCTAAACTGAGTCAGCCAGTGACATGTCTGTCACAGCCAGGAACACCCTCACAGATACACCCAGAAATAATGTGTAATCCCAGAACCCCGTAGCCCACTCGAGATCACCATTAAATTAATGTTCACCACGAACACCTATCCTAATTGCCCTGAGAATGAGGACCTTGCTAAGATATACGCTTTCAGTGCTAAAACAGGGAAAATTCTGGAAAAATGGCAAGAGTCGGTCACAGTGCAGTTTTTTCAGTGCTTCTGCCAGACTGATGGAGACGTCCAAACAGTTCTTGGCATTGTAGATACACAGCAGAAATACAAATTTGCCAGGTAGAAACTCATCGACGTATCGCTGACCATTGAGGGTCCTTGCAAAGAGGGCACACACAGACCCGGTATCTCTTCCCTTGTGGGGGAAAAGGAGCCATTTTGGAAAGAGGCTAGGTGATAGGGAGACAGGCATTGTCAGAACTGCCTCCAGATTAGGAGTCCATTGCTCTAAGGGAGAGGACATTCTCCGTAAAACAGAGTTGCAACTCCAGACCTTTACTGCTCATCCTCCTTGGATATGGTGTCACAATGAGGTATCCCAAAAGACTGAGAGCACCTGACTCTCCTCAGTCCCTCAGCAACACAGTCCCCTTTTCTCAGGTGCTCTTCTTTCAGCAACGGGCCCAGAGAGGGACCACCCACTGAGGAGGGCCATCCTGCCAAGAGAGCCTGGGCACACAGAACTGAAGTGGGCAACAGTAGAAGAAAATCCATCTCTGGCGCTCTGCTCTGCGGTAGAGATGAAAGCACTTAAAGTGGAGATTCTCCTGAGAACGGTAAAATGGCCCCATGCATGCTCGCCCTCTTCTCCCCATGACTGCAGTTGAAGAGGTGGAAAGAGTTGCATGTTCTGGGACTCTGACACACAGGTAAAGAGGAAACCGTCACTGTTCTAAAAGAATAAGCTAGAGAGACGGTTTGCGTGCCATGGTGAGAGAGGCTCCTGCAATGTTTCTCCAGCCCATTGTGAATGAAGGCTGTGGAAGCATCTTCAGGGCACGAAGGGAGCCTGTGAGCACAGGGCCAGTTGAGTTCCCACTGTCCCATGAGCTGGCTCCACTGTGTAAAGAGTGTCACTCCTTGTGTGTGAGCAACAGTAATGATCAGCCTTGTCCTCCAACTGCAGCCCAATCATGGTCAGCATGGCTGTGTTGCCAGACTTGGGGCCAGAGAAGTGCTCAGGGATTCCTGAGGGCCAGTGTGACCCTATAAATCAGGAGGTTAGGGGCCATGTCAGAGACATAAACGGTACCAGGAGACATAAATGTAACACCCAGTGCCATCACTTCTTCCAGCAAGCAGATGGTGACCTACTTTCCAGGTGTGCCGGACAAGGCACAGGACCCTGAGGGCAGACAAGGACAAAGGACCCTGAAAAGACCAAGAACACAATCTGGCGAACCAACCTGAGAAAATGGGAATAGTATGAGTGTTTCTTCTTACTCAGGACACACGGAGACCTGGTGACTGGATCCAACCTCAGATGCCCCTGTCTTTCCTCCTGTGGGCATCAACATGGTACTTGACTGAGGAATTGAGGACTTCCCTCATGTGACATTGGGAGGAAAGTGCGGACAGTGACTGAGGTTGTCTAGGAAAACACCCAATCGCTTGGTTACTCCAGAACCATGGACAAATCTGGACTCTTTTACTCTTTCTCAGCCATTTCCTTGACACTCTCAGTTGCAATGAGACCTCATGCCCCCCTTGTCCCAATCTGCATAGTGTCTGATGCTCGGGCCCCTTTATTGACACTTCCAGAAGTAGAAATATTGGGAAGTTGAAATGTTGGGACACAGCAGACACAGGGCATACCCCTCTGTGGCAGACACAGACTCAAGAGAATCTCCTGTTAAACACCAGTGAGGACTTCATACAGGTCAGGGGTAAACCACAGCAAACTTCCTCCCCATATGAGGACAGCGGTGCCCCCTGATGGCCTAAGATGATACAACCTGAGAGTCAGAGAAGGCAGCTGAGAGGGAGGTGGCAAACTCTGCTCGGTCTGCTTCTCTTACTCTTTCAAGTCCAATCAAGCTCAGTACCTGGCCCCTCGATAACTCCTACATGCATCTGAGCCCAGTTACCTTTGTATCCCACTTCTTTCGCATGGGATGTCACCGGCCACAGGAGGTGGACCAGACCCTCCCCTTGTGACCATTTTGCTGGTTTCTAAGTAGTTTTGGCAGAGGGTTAGTGCTCCTGAGGTAGCTCTTTGCCTTGCCTGAGGAGACATTAGACGTTGAGTAAAATCAATTGCAGGACGGCAAGTGGGTGAAAAGAAAATGGGATCAAGGGAAAACAGAATGACTTCCCACAAAGTTGAAGGTCACAATACCCATGATGGAGAGAGCTCAGTAGGATTGATTGCCACTGAGAGGAAAACAGGAAGTGGGATCCTGAGTTTGAGATTCGGGGAGGTGACTTGGCAAGAAACCTAACCCCAGGTCTTCTCCTAAGAGTGTGGCAGGATCTCAAATGGGACACACCATGTTCTTCACTGTACCCCCTACATGATCCACTGGGAATCCTCACCTCTGAGCCATGTGAATTCTGGTGGAAAAATCTGCCTCATGCACAGAGAGATGGTTGGCGGGGTGTATTCTTCTGGAAAGAGTTGGATTTGGAGAACAGACAAGTCAGAACCGAGTGGTCCTTGCCAGATTGACATGGCACTATACTCAGGTAATGACTGGAAGTCCTATGGATCAAGATGCTCCCACAAAGCTAGAGCACAAAGTTTGTATTATTGTTCATACCACAGCACAGACATTCTGAAGAGCAAAGGGTGGTGACACCTTGGCTAAGGGAGGTCAGACATCTGTGATGGAGTAGAGCCGTGTAAATTGGATATGTTAGGCGGTGACAATATTCTATGTGATACCATGCATTCAGTGTCAGTGCCTAAACCTGTATGTGCTCCATTAAGTCAGTTTCCACAGTAATGTCTTTGGTGTGAGATAACAGTGAAATGGTACTAATCCCTGACCTGTTCTTAAATCCATCAGCTGGACCTGTGGACCACGTAGACTGAATCCTCATCTCCTGGGAAAAGTGTGGGAAGCCCTAGGCACATTCCAGTTATCCTCATCCTTCCTGCAGGAAGCAGACCTCTGACCTTCATGGAGTTGCACCTTGTCCTCGTTCATTGCGCCTTGTTCTGTCAGGACCACCGGGACCCAGGGCCAGTGCTGCAGGAGTAACCACTCTCATTTAACACCATCCTCTACCCGTGTGCCCACATGATAACACGTGACGTAGACATGCTAAGCATGATGGCTGCCAGAGCAGGCAAAAGGACCACTTGCAAAAATAGTTAATAACCAATAGAGCTAAACAAATACATTTAAACACACTAATATTCATTCCCAAACCCATACTTTCAGGTCAAAGAAATATAATAATTTCCTTTCAGAATGCCAACTAGGGAGAAAGATGAAACATCCGGAAATAGTACATGATAAAGAGAGAGGCACCTGACGCGGAGGTTCTGTGACACATGAAAGGTCATGCTCTGTGGTGCTGAGTCTCTGACTGAATCTTATGGGAGAAGAGTGATGGGTACATTGGCCATAGTGACACCTAAAGCACTTCTAATCCCTTCCATCAAAAATGACCCTTCTTCCACATCCAATAAAAATTAAACAGGTGTCCAATGGTGTTACTTGAGAAATGCAGGGACCATGTCTCCCATCTGAGACCCCAAATACCCAGGGAACAGTGTGCTTCTTATTCCAGCAAGGTCTCATCAGAGAGACCCTGAGCACCCAACAGCTTGTCCTGGTTCTCCTGGTAATAGTCCCTCTTATGAAATAGTGACTACCTTCTTAAAAGGAAATGGTGGTCCGCCTTTGAGGAGAAACACTAGAAGGGCCAGTGGGGGCTCCCACAGTCCTATGAACATCGAAATAACATGCAACCTATGGGCTTTGCTGTACAATCAGGAGCCACAACCAATCTCAGATGCCACGGTGGAGGGTCAGCAGAGCCATTACTCTCTGGTTCGTACTGGTGTCCAGCATAGCGACATTGCTCGTCCCCCGCACACACACACACACACACACACACAAACAAACACACACACCCTACAGGCAGGCTCACCCCTCTGACCAGCTTTACACAGATGTGGGGCTGTGACTCAGGATCTTCTCCACATCTTCATTAGAGGGACCCTTTCCCACTGCGCTGTGACACAACTGGAGAGGGTCCACATGCGTCACTGTTGCAGCTTGGACGATTAAAGCATGATGGTAAACAAAGCAGTACTTGGGAAAATGTCACCAAGTGACCTAAGTGGAGAAAATTATAGAAAAGACTTAGCTTCCAGGTAGGGTGATCATCCATGTCATTTCTAAGAGCTGACATCTGCAGGGCTGGAAGTCAGAGATGGCTTACAGCCTTTGGATCATGAGGTCACACACCAGGGCTTGTGGCACCTTGGCCCAGCTTCCTTCAACAGTCCTGAACTTCTTGGCCTGATAGTTATGTGTACTTGTACTGTTTGATGCATTTTAACTGGGATTATCACTGGAAATGTGTTGCAGCATCACAGAAATCTTTGGGGACCCCTGAGGAATGGGGCCACCTACCACAGATTCTGCAAGATCCAAGCAGCCATGGGCTGCTTTTAGAAGCATCCTTTAGATTCCTGAGTGCAGAGGTGATTCTGAGAGGACACAGAACCTTTCACTCAAAACCCAGCCTCAAACCTTCCTAGGTTCTGGGAAGTATTGGGAGCATAAAAAGACAGAAAATCAAATTGGAAGGAGAGGAGAAAGGAAGAGAAGGAAATAAATTTTTTTTTCCTTTATTCTCATTCCCACTTCATTCTTGGAGATCTGAATCCAGGTGGTCTGCACAGGTATGAGAGGCTAAGGGATTTAAAGTGGGGATTTCCCAGACGATTGTGGGAAACCTACCCAATAAGCACATGAGGGGCCTCCTTGTGGCTGTTACAATGAAAGGTTGAATGAGTGGTCATCTGGATGCACAAAACACAAGTAAAGACAAGAAGCCAGTAACAGAGAGTTTGCTTTGGGATTGTGTGTGAGAGAGGACCCTATCTGAAGAAAACAAGCTGTGCTCTCAATGCTTTGTGAGAGGAGGAAGGACAGAGAGAGGATGAATTTTCCTCAGGGCCATGTTGCATGAGCCCCTGCTCGGGGTGGGGAAGAATCTTCAGAGCAAGGAGGGAGCCTGTGATCCCAGGGCAGGTGTTGGTCTCACGTTCCCACAAACAAGCACCACTGTGGATTGTCGAGTGAGACTCCCTCCACGTTCTGCGTGGAGTAGGGTTCGGTATCTGAAAGAGGAGCTGCACAGCAAATGAGAGAAAAAGACGCGAGATAATTTTGCAATATTGGGGGACCTGGCGGCAAGTCCTGAAGGACCTCCTCCTTGCTCAGGCCACTCCCATCTTTTATTGATCTGGAGTAGCCCTTAGGGTAAGGAGGTTTCAATGACACACAGATCAGCAGAAAATTTCCACGAAAAGACAAAGTATCTGATTAGCCCATCAATAGATTTCCGGGAGTATCTGAATAACAATAATCGACAAGGATCTACATAAGTATCTAAGGAATTAAGGGAACTAAGGTGGCGATGCTTCAACTATTATTACCTAAATTAACTGAGTGGTTCCTAGATTAACTGGGTGGTGCACAGCCCTGACCTCTGCTAGGACTTTCAAGCCCTGACCTTTACTAGGACTTTCAAGGGCTACTAGCTTTTGGGGGGTCTCTGTCTAAACTCAGCTAGTGAAGACAATGAATGGACTCCGGCATCTCCCCCTTATTTTTTCTTTAAAAATTAATCAAGTCCCAATTTCAATGTCCAAAAGTTCTGATTCCATGTTTCAATGTCCGACAGTTCATGTGTACATGCCAGCAATGAAATGTTGGTTCTGGATGGTGGAAAATGCAGGTCCGGTCCTTTCTGGTCTGGTCCTGGTCACCCTGCAGCGACGCACAGCTGCTGACTGCTAGCATGCCAAGGCGTCTTCCACCATCTCCATCTCTGAACTGTCTCTTCTGTCTTTGTGGCTGGCTTTCTGGGATCCGTTGTTACAGGAATCCACATGGTCTTGTAGCTGTTCTCTGAAAGTATACAAACATATTCTCGACCAAAGGTTAAAGGAAAAAAAAAAACCTTACTTGGGGTCTTTTCTTTAAAATGATCTTTCCCTGGCTTACCCTGGCATAATGTGTGTTTTTTCTCGGTGTCTCACTGTTAGCATTATAAACGAAAAAATTTTTTCTCTAAATGTAATTTAGCTACAGGATATATTTCCTTACATGGCATTTTTCCACTGTATTTTTTCACTATCCTTCTTTTTTTGATTTAATTAAGAGGCTTCTTGGAAACTTTATAATGCAGTCTAGATAGCTTTAAATATTAATTTTTTCACACAAAAAATGAACTTGAACATGATTTAGGTTCATAGCATGTTTACCACGAAATGAAAATTTCCGTTAATACTTTTTGAATAATTACTTATTTCAAATTAGCCAAGTTTAATTTGAAAACTTGACTTGAATTAATTTGAAAACTATTTTGCTGTCAAACTTAATATTTTAACAGTAATCTTAATTTACACTGTAAATATTAATGAAAAGGATCACTTTACATCCTTGTGAAGGCCCAAGCATTCCTGTTGTTAGGCTAGATTTAGACATAGGGTCTGTTAGCCAAGCCTCCGTTTTTCTGGGTGCTGATTTCAGCTGGACCAAATCTCTTCTGTTATTTGGTTCCTGATCTGCGCTGGGCATGGGAAGCAAGAAGCAGCCATGGGGACAGGAGACCTTCCTCAGAAGGGGCGAGTGTTCAAGCCCCTGTACCATTGCGGGGGGTGAGGATCTGTGCCCCACCTTTGTTGCACCCCAAGTTTTCTCCTACTGGCCCTGGACTGTGCCTATCTTAGGTCGCCCCACCCTGTGGGGTCTTAGCCGTCGTTGACTACCAGCCATCTCTGGGCCAAGTAGGGTGATGTGAGGTTCAGTTCTGTCTCCTTGATAGCCTATGTCCCTCTGGCCTCCATGCCCAGCAACTGCCTTTGGATCCCCTGGCCTGCTGGCGGGGTCCCGGCATTGATCATAGGGAACCCAGGTTTCTTCTCCAGAGAGGGCCCAGCTTACGCCATTGGGCAAGAGACAGATCCATGGTACCAGCTTTTCATGATCTCAGCTTGAACAGAGAGCTCAGACAACAGCTGTAGACAATTGGAATCCTTTTGGCAAACAAAAGGTCAAGAGAGGTCAATACAGAATGCTTAAGTGCCTTCCCAGGAGGGAATAAATCCCTTCATGTAAAGCATTCAAATTCATTTGTAAATTTGTTTGGGATAAATGCATAATATACTGTTGTAAAGCATCAAAAATTATTAATAAAACTTTGTAGAATAATACCATGCAAGAATATTCTCTGCTCTAGGTCATGACAACTTAAATTTCAAACTCAAGGTTTGGAATGAGGAACCTAGTTAAAGAAAAAGAAGATGAAGAGATTTACAGAAGCAGAGACAATATGCTCTCTAAATTACAGTTCTGGGTCTCCAGAGCACTGAGTTGACATATTAACTGGAGCCCCCTGACCTTGGGATAGCTACGCTGTCCTTCCCAGGTAAAGGAAAAATGTGCCTTCTAAGACCAGTATGAAACTATTTTTTACCTGAAATGATTATTACCATACTTCACTTTACCGTGCCCCAGGTGGTCTCTGGGCTGTTCCTTTTATTCTGACACCAATGTAGCTCCATAGGTGTCTTTCCATCAGCATCACAAGTGAAAAATTTTAGAGTAATTAAAGCTAGGTGCAGCCTACCTGTAGGTGATTTCACCATCATCCCCCTTTTTTGTTTTTCAAGTTGGGATTTTTAAAAGCTGATGAGACTCTGAAGCCTCTTTTAATAAAGCAACCAATTGATCAGCATGTGCATTTCCCTTAGTTAATGGGCTAGGTATTATGCGGTGAGCCCTGATGTGGGTGATATAAAAAGGGTATTTTCTCTGCTGCACAATCTGTTGAACTTGCTTAAATCGTAAGAATAAACTTTGGTCACTAAACCATTTCAACCGGGCAGTTTCAATTCTACTTACTAGGCCCGAAGCATAAGAGGAATCAGAAATTATGTTAACAGGCTGTTGGAAATCTTGCAACGCAGCCTTAGTAGCTTTTAATTCAATTCTTTGCACAGAAGTATGACTGGTCAGTATGACTCGGTCAGAATTTATAGTATGATAGGCAGCTTTCCCATTAGATGACCCATCAGTAAAAACAGTTAAAGCTCCAGGAATTGGTTCCTGTAAAATATTTTTTGGTATAATGATGGAGGTCTTATATAAAAATTGTAGTAGTTTATATTTAAATAGGTGACAGCTAAGTTCCCCTGAATATCCACTTAGCCCAATTTGCCAATTTTAAGTCAGTTTGAAATAACATTTATTCTTTTAACTTTACTTGTCCTAAGTTATGGACAGAAAATGACATTAATTAAATTTCTGGTATTAGTCTTTGGGTAAATTTACGTAAACTTTGTTTAAGGAGGCAAAACACAAATTATTTAATTTAGCTTATGTACACAGGCCCAATATATTGATTTTTAATTTTAGTTAGACATCTGAAGGAAACCTCTTTTTATTTCCTTCCCAACAGCTTTCTTTCTCACACAGCAACAAATGTAAGGAACATGGTTGCCTTTTGAGATTTTAACAAATACTGTCGCAAAGCTATATATTTCAAGTGATTTTTCATTTATGGTGACTAATTATTGTCAGATTTAGTATTTTAACAACAATCTGTAAATGGTAGCAATTATATTTTTTAAAGAATATACTCTTTGGCTTATTTGCATATACAGAGGGATCATGGGAAGCCTTCAGTAACTTTTTAGAAGAATTTTACTTTACTAGGATTCAATTGCTTACAAAGATTAGTAAATTTAGTAAAGTTTTATTTTGATACATGAGATGCAAACGCTGCTTCACATCCAGCCGAATTTAAAATGCAGTGGTGAGGAGCTTTTAAATAAAAGACATTGCTAGTTTAAAGAAAGACTTTGCTACTAATAAATCAATTCTTTCTTTTATTTGGCAGAAATTCCTTATGCAACCAAGCATATTATATTTTGAAATATTGCACTCGGAAAAACTTCCAAATACATATCTAATTAAAACATTTTCAACACTTTTTAAACAGTTCTCAACATAATAGGATCTAGTCTTGACCATGGAATCAATTACTCTTAATTTGTTTATGATATATGCATAACTGTGGTTCTACTGAGAATTTAAGATATCTTTTAAAACTGTATCTACAAGCCTTTTAAGAAATATGAGCTCTATTGTTGGCCCTTATAAAGCCAACTGCTTAAAACACTGGTCTATCATACCACTGAAATTATATTAAGACCATGATTGCTAATTTGTTAAGCATTAAAAATATCTTCTTAAAAATAGTATTAAATAAATCCGCGAGGCAAGCACACTTTCTGCCCCATCAGCATTTCTGTAGTAAAACTCCGCCTTAAAACTCCACCCCTGAAATCACATCCTGCCTCAGTGAGCAGACACTCCTTTAGTGATTGGCTAAGTCACAGGGAGGGGCCTTTGTTGTTCCAAGATGGCGGCCTCCAGGGGCGGGGCAGGCCATGCGGCCAACATGGCGGCTGCCAAGTCAGGCAGCCAACATTGTGGCTGTCTACACTGTTGTCTGACAGAAGAGATGATTTCCTTATTCTCACAATAAACAAGGGAAGAGCAAACCAAAATCCCTAAAAGGGAGATGGCCAACATTATATTGTAGACAAGTAGAAATCTCATTAGCTGTTTATGCCTTTTATAATTATCTTAAAGAATATTAATCAAATTTAAACTGGTTTTTGTATTAAAAATTTTCAGTTGAGATCTTAAAAATTAATCCTCTTTTTTAAAATCAGACCAAGAAGTAACATAGTTTGAATTCCTAATCATTTAAGAGAAAACACATTCTATTTTTTCAAAAGCAAGTTATACATTAGATATTTAATTAATTTTTCCTGATTCAATTTGCATTTTAAATTTTCAGAGCTTTAAATCTTAGGTGGCAAATTAAATACTTGGCATTTTTCAAATCAATACTTTCACATTTAAGGATACATTTCAAATAAAATATAAGGCATTTTCAATTAATAGATTAACTTCTATCTTCTAGACTTCATAATAGGCACACTCAGATCAACATTTCAGTATTATAAATCTCAATACTTTTAGATGATTTGAACTTAAAAGTTTTAAGTTTCCAGCCAATAAGCCTGGCATAGCTGCTTAATTTCAAAATGGTCACAATTTTCCTGCTGGGGAAGTCAAGAAGCAAAACCATAGCTATTCACATGTAAACTTGACTAGCAACTTCCTGGTGGTACTTGCCTCAGGGCGGGAGATTTCAAAAGAGCTACTTTAAATCGCCTTGGGAAACCTGTCTGCATTTCTTTCTCAGGTTCATCTCTGCCATTTTTAAGGCCAAAACAGTCTCGGGTTTTTATTCTGTACACAGCAAAAGGTCAAGTTCAGCTCAAAACTATGCGCACTCGTTTTTAAGCTGGCCTTTTCCCTTTACATGTGCACAGAAATCCTGGATGCATTTATGAATTAGTAAAAGCTATTCAATTACAAGAAGGACTTTAATTTTAGAATAATTAAGGAGGGGGCGTCCCATCTGGGTCACCACGTGCTCCCTTTTCCTTTCCACCACATCTTGCTTTGGGGGAAGTTTCAGCAAATGACTCAGATGGCGTATTTGTCCCCAAAGTCATGCTTAATAGAAAAAGACATTTTAAATTGTTTCCCTATTTTGCTTTCTAAAGTCATGGCTAGCACCCAAGGTTATCTTAGCCAAAGTTTGGTTGTCATAAGATGTTCTCCGGTAATTTTTAAATAAAACATTGAGTAATCTCATTGTGGGAGAGCTTTGGACTTTAGATTCCAAATACAAATTAAGATTTTAATTTGAACAAGAAACCACATTGATGTGACCATGGCACCCTTTTTTCAGCCTGATTTTAAGGAGTGCCTTTTAATATTCCAATTTCGTTATAATTTGGCCTTTTTGCACAGGTGATTCTATTAACAGAGAATTAAACATTTCAGGATTAGGACATGGAGGTGGAGGGAGCCATGAAGGCCATTCCTCCCATTTTTTCTTTAATTTCTGCTCCCGTTAAGGAGTGGAGGGTGCAAGGGGATGAGATTTATCCTCCTTGACCTCTCCTAAAGCCTCTAGGAAATGAAATGCCGTGTTCCACAAGGGGAAACAATTTTGGGCAAGTTCTGATTAACTTTTTGGCAAACTTTTCAGAACCGATGTCTTTCTTTTTAAAAAACCAAATATACCTTTTTAAAGCCGAATCTACTTCTTTAAAGCCAAATCCTGCCCCGTTGGTTAGCCTGGTTGAGAAAACGTTCCCAGTTTACTTACAGACCGGGGTTCTGTAGCTGATCCTGGGCATTGCATGTGGTGGAATCCCCCTCACCCTTTTTCGTTGAGGTTTCCACACCATTTTGGTGAAAACTTCCTTTTCTCGCTCCAGCAAGAACTGCATTTCCAGATTACCCATCCGGTGCCAGATGTCGAGTGAGACTCCCTCCACGTTCTGCGTGGAGTAGGGTTCGGTATCTGAAAGAGAAGCCACACAGCAAATGAGAGAAAAAGACGCGAGATAATTTTGCAATATTGGGGGACCAGGCGGCAAGTCCCGAAGGACTTCCACCTTGCTCAGGCCGCTCCAATCTTTTATTGATCTGGAGTAGCCCTTAGGGTAAGGAGGTTTCAATGACACACAGATCAGCAGAAAATTTCCAGGAAAAGACAAAGTATCTGATTAGCCCATCAATAGATTTCCAGGAGAATCTGATTAACAATAATCAACAAGGATCTACATAAGTATCTAAGGAATTAAGGGAACTAAGGTGGGGATGCTTCAACTATTATTACCTAAATTAACTGAGTGGTTCCTAGATTAACTGGGTGGTGCACAGCCCTGACCTTTGCTAGGACTTTCAAGCCCTGACCTTTACTAGGACTTTCAAGGGCTACTAGATTTTGGGGGGGTCTCTGTCTAAACTCAGCTAGTGAAGACAATGAATGGACTCCGGCAGTGGGTAGTGCCATGGCTCATGTGAAGAACAACAGTACTAATCAGCCACATGATGTAATGGCAGCCCAGGCCTGGGCAGTGTAGCTCTTTTTCCACATTTTTATCAAGAGAATAAATAAGGGATCACTGATGGCCATTTTTGGATTTTATAAACCAGCAGTTTAGGGCCATGCCGGGTCATTCTTTTTACCAGGAGACATGATCATAACAACTAAAATCATCGCTGTGTCTGGCACAGGTGGAGGAGACTGCCTGTCCCAGAGCCCTGGACACTGAGTGAGGCTGAGTCAGGGCAGACTGGGCCCAGGACCCTGAAAACAGCAAAAGCACTCACTGGTGGGTGCAGTGCTGGGGACCTGGTGAGCCTGAAGAGGAGGCAAAGAATCAGGCCAAGGTGAACCCACGGTCCCTTCCACAGAGGCCTCACCTGGGCCCTGAGTGAGGCCGGTGAGCAGGAGCAGAGGCCAGGTCATGGTGGAGCTACAGCAACAATGCTGCCTTCTGACACCCCAAGCCTGAGCCTGGCTCCACACACTTCTCTTATCCTCTCCCCTGCCTCAGAGGAGGGAGGGGCCTCCATGCAAATCTGCTTCCTTCACCTGCCTCAACACATTCCACTCCATACTGACCTGGAGTCTACATACACCTGCAACCCTGGAAAGAAGAGCTTTCCCAAGAATGAAGCTGTTGCCCTGGCTGGGTGGCTTAGTGGGTCACAGCATCATCCTGGTATGGCAAGGTTGGGTGTTTGATGCCTGGCCAGTGCACATACAGGAATTCATAATGAGTGCTTAGGAAATCAGAACAAAACCTCCACGTCCTTCTCTCTCCTCCCCTCTCTCCCTAAATTCAATCAGTAAATGCTTTCAAAACAGTCAAACTCTTTCATATACTCTAAGTAAGGTCAGACAGAGCCCAGGACAGCATGCAGTAATGGAGCCAGTCAAGGGATACCTACCTTTTCTCTTCGGGGAGTCCTGGTGTCTCCTGGATGAGCTATCCCAGGACTTCCCTTTGTGTGGTGTGGGCAAAGGTAAAGACAGCTCGACTGAGGCAGGATCGGGCACTCCATTTCCTGGGTGTCAATGGCAGAGCTGGGGACTGCATATTGCCATCCACTCCTTCTTATTCCCCTTAGGGAGGATGGCTCCTCTGCATGGCTCCATCCTCTGTCTTTGCAGTGGTTTTATTCTGAAGCTGAGCCCTTGAATGTATTAGCTCTTTTAAGAGATGATGTATCAGGCACAACAGTTTGGGGACCTCATGGGCTTGCAGGGAAGCAGCACTTCAACCTTAATCCCAGGACAGCATAAAGCCCAGCAAGTACCTTCCCCACATCCAGGCTCTTGTGCCCCTAGGGTCCTAAGACTATACATCCCCCTGGGGTCCCAAGACTGCATTCCTCAGGGAAGGCAGCTGAGGGGAAAGGGGCGATTCCCAGATTACTTCCTTCCCATCATCTGTCCCTTCCCACTCAGTACCAGGTTCCTTGACCCCTTCTATTTCCCGGTGAGCCCATTGCCCTTTGTCCATCAACTTCCTCTAGACTGGAAGGTGTTGCCAGCCACACCAGGTGGCCCAGATGCTATTATCAGGGCTTATTAGTATACCCCACCATAGACTAGGCACCATGGTGCTGCTTGTGAGGCAGCTCTTGGCTCAAGGCTGAGGACACATTACCTAAAAACACCGAATAGCAAGGTTGGATGAGAAACATGGTGCCAGGTGAAGACACACTGACTTCTCAAATTGTGAGGAGAAAAATATTGTACAAAGAAGCAAAGGATCTGTGGGATTGAGAAGACCCAGGGGCTTAGAATAGCAGAAGTCAAGGTGAGAGATGCGCTGGTTCCTTGTGGAGTTTCAGGGAGAGTCTGTTTCCTGGCTCCTCCAGTTGCTAGGTCGCCAGCATTCCATGGCTGTAGCAACATGACTCCAGTCTCTGCTCTGTGGTCCCATCTCCTGCTCATCTTCTGTCCCCAACTCTGCATGCACACATTCGTAATCCACTGTATTAGTCAGGGTTCTTCAGAGCAGCAAGAGGATATGAGGACTTCGCTGGTGTGATTACATAGACTGAGCAAACCCAAGATCTGCAAGCTGGGGGGCCCAGAAAAGCTGTTGGTCTAATTTGGCCTGAGACTGAGGACCTGAGAACCAGAGGAGCTGATGGTTTAAGATCCAGTGTGAGGACAGAGGCCTGTGAGATGGGATGTGCTGTCCCAACCCTACAGTGATTCATGAATATAGGGGTGAGTTCCTCCTTTTGTTCTAGTCAGGTTCTCAGTGAATTGATGCTGTGCACATAGGGAGGGTGATATCCTTTTAGGGTCCACCACTTCAAATGCTAATCTTCTCTTGAAATTAGCTCAGAGACACACCCAGAAATCATGTTTAGGTTGGGCTGCTGTCCTGTCCTGTGGGCTGTGAAATCAAGGCATATAATTAACAATCCCAGTCCCCATCTCAAAGCCTTCATCCCATCTGCAAACTCCCTTTTGCCTTATTAGGTAACATTCCCAGATCCCAGGGATTAACACCAGGATATCTTTGTGGCCTCATTACCTAGGCTCTGGAACCAGCCTTCCAGTCCTGCACAGTGACACACACACACACACACACACACACACACACACACACACACACACATACACGGCTCTGAAAGGCTGTTCTCAGGATGTTTTGCACAGTGGCACATGGAGGTGTTCCAGACACAGGAGCTACCCCAAACCAACTTTTAAACAGCGTTTAAATTGACCTGGCTGTCCTTTTCTTGAAATACTTTTAATATTAATGGAAACCTGAGAGTCTGTTCCCACTGCTTAGGACTGCACACAAAGTAAGGGAAGGACCTAGAAATATCCATCAGTATAACCTTGCTCACAGTCTAGCTTCTGTAGCCTTCACTAGTGCTTCCCATTGAATTATGCCTTACCATAAACCAAAGAGGACATTTTCCTCCTACAATCAAAGACATTTTAGGCCGTCGCTTATGAATTCCCACACTGGTTCCCATGTGTTTCTTTAAGGCATTCCTTCCCTCCCATCATGGGCAAGAAGATGCTTTCCGTGTGGAGCCTGGGTGACATCCATTGGCACCTCTCAACTTTCTGCCCTTCTCTTCCTTGATGTCTAAGGAGGCACTGGGCCCAGCACCTACCTGGCATTACAGAATTGAAGGACAGATGATCAGGGTGTGACTCCACCTGAGAGAGGAGAGGCTCCCCCTGGTCCCTGTGAGGCTCTGCTCCAGGAGGGGCAAGGGGATTCCTCAAGCTGGGACTGATGGCTATACTCTGAGTTTGGGAAAATACTGACGGGAGAAGAACCGGGTACACAAGGCTCCAGAAGCACAAGCCCAACTTTGTTCAGAAGTTCCTCATAGACTCCAAATTCATGACACCTGTGGGTGGATGAATTTCTTCATGCTTTCCTCTAGGCAAATTAGGTGAATGCAGTTAGGAGGAAGTTGCTCACCAGACAAAGCCCCATGCTATCTTTTGATAGATGGGCAAAGGAGCCAATTGGGAAATATTTCATCAAGATGGAAAGGACACTGTGCCAAGCTTGGTACGAGGGCAGAGGGTAGGGCCTTGGGGAAGTCAGTTCCTTACTGTGCACAGGATTTGTCCCTCCAACTCTCCCCCAGCTCAGTCCTCATGAAATATTGACTGATTGTTGTGTCAAAGGAGACAGAGAGCCTAAAGGAAGTTCTCATCTGTGGTGTCTCTTGTGGTACGCTTCTTTTTCAAGGGGCCACCAAACTGGAGTAGGTTCCTCGTGTCCATGATGAGAGGTGAGAGGAGTTCAGAGAGAACTCCAGCCATGGAGATATAAATGTCCCTGGACACAGGGAAGCAGGAATTCAGTGAGCAGGAATCCTGGGAGCTCAGGCAGGTTTGCTCTCATTTCCCCCAGTTGCTTGAGGCACTGTGGTAAGTGCCACAAATGGGATATGAAACAATGACATCAGCCCCCTTCCAGGCTGGAGCCTAGAGATGATCACAGAGGCTGGAGTGCTGAACCGGTAGCTAGAGGAATGGTCTGAGATCCCTGAAGGCTACAAACTGACAGGCTCCATCAGAAGTTGAGAGGCAGTGGCCCTGCCTTATT